>NC_134569.1:86356934-86429434 GCF_050947875.1 Dermacentor variabilis
ACACGACGGCGCTAGGTCATGCAAATGCTGTGACACTGTAGTAGGAAGTGAATTTTGCACGGTAGGGACCCCGAGCCTACCACAGTAGCTGCTGGGTTTTGCGGGTGCGTTTGCTGTTATAAGTGCGCGGTCCTTATTCTGTGGCTTTACGACTTACGAAACGCAATATGCAGGAGAACTTGCGCTGCGCCGAAAGATGCAAGAGGCTCAACTTTTCATAGTTTTCATGTTGACTAAAACCGTTGCAAGCAATGCGCCACCGCGGTGAAAGGCGAAAGTTGGATTCCCAATACCAGCTGATTGATTATGCGTCCAGCATTTCGTAACAGTGAAGGTTGTGTATTATTTTGTGTGGCGGGTGCTTAGAATTCTCAGGAGGGTGCCTATGCAATTTGTTACCGTAGTGTGGGAAAGCTAGGTTAGGATTAGCCTTTAATGCAGGCCCCGCGAGCAGATGCAACTCAAAGCACGTCACATCAACAGTGTAGCTAGCCAGTAGCACATGTTCACATACGCAGGGGGCACGGCCACAGCTGCGTTAATTGGAGTGTGGATGTCATAAACGCGCCTGAACGTGTTACGGAATTTCCGCACAGGAAATGAAATGTACAGAGTTAGCCGTTCATGCAAGCGCGAAAGAAAGGGCTAATTTGGCGATACTTCATCCGTTGGAACAAGAGACACGCGGTAATGATCCGGCGTCCGACTTGTCCCAACAGCCAACCAAACGATCTCTAAAAAGTTCTGACAAATTGCGGACTCGGATTGGACGCTGGACGAACGATCAGTTCTTCGATATAAATGCACGATTTCCGGAGCGGTGTATACACAGCCGACGTCACCGTAAGGCCAGTACCTCGCCGCACCCATCACACAGCCAGGGCGATCGCATCCTGGCTGTGTGAAGTTCGTCTTTCTCATGAAGTAGTAATTATTACAACTAAATTGTCTGAAATGTGCGCCTGTTTCGAGAAAATCAATTTATTTACGTCCGTGGTAATCGTGCAGTCAAAAATAAGCGAACTACGACTGACAGATCGCAAGGCTGTCGGCAGTGATTGCGGTGGTCAGCGATCTAGGCCTAACATCTCGTTCGGCCATATTTCAAAGGGTACGAAATGCAAAAAGCTTGCATTGGGTTCACGTCGAAGAACCGCAGGTAGGCAGAATTATTCTGGATTCCCCCACTACCGGGTCTCTCATAATCAAATCGTAATTTTAGAACCACCGCCAAAGGAAGAACGAAAGAAAGCGCCATCGTAGAGTGCAATAGGGTGTGGCGAATGTGGGCGTAGCCTGCGCGACGGTGGTGTAGGGCCTGTAGGATATATCGATGGCGTGCATCCTGCTTTGCAAACATGGTGTAGGCCTATACGTCAAAAGTAGCCAGGTGGTAAGAATTAATGTCGACTCCCCTCCTATACCGTGTGGCTCATGTTAAGATTGTGGCTTGTTGTCACGCGTCGAAACCCCAGAGTACATCGTTCTTTATTTAAATATGAAATATAATCGTTTGCAGGCGCCAGAACGTCACCATTCACGTGAATTATAGAAGGGTACTGCCAGTTGTTACGCATAAACAGCATTCAGTGCTGCTTCAAGGGCAGCTTGTCCTTAATTTCTTGTTTCTTAATTTCTTAATTTCTTGCCAATTTAACTCCTTTCTGCAAAGCCAGAGCGTTCGAACGCCGGTAAGAAAAGTTCAAGGCAGGTTCCACAATGGTAAGAACAAGCCCAAACTGCTGCTAGCGGTCTCAGTAAGTTTTTACTAAGCCCAGCACTGCAGAAAAAAAATAAAAAACAGTAAAATGTAAAAACAAATATCTGCTTTTAATTCAGAGCTCACTCCTGTAAGTTCATTTCATTACCATATTTGAGGCAACAAGAGTTTTTGCTTGCTCGAAAAAAAAAAACGAATAGGAAAGAAGCAATGAAATGTGAAGATAACGTAATAAGGTTATGGAGACGGAGGTGGGGACGTTCAAATCACAAGTAACAGAAGCCGGTAATTTCATGAGAAGCCAAAAAACAACGAAACCGAGCATGGCATCGGAAAAATCACATGTAGTTTTTAATTTAAACAAAAAAATATGATAAGTAAATGGAAATGAAAGTGGATGAAGAAACAACCGGTAGCAGCTCGGACACGAACCCACGTCTTCGCATTACGTGTGCGATGCTCTTACCAATGGGGCTACCGCGGCACTGTTTTCCTATACACCTTCTAGGGTATTTATGTTAACATTCTAGAAATAACCCGGCGAGTGTTATACAGCGCCACCACACACGGCCTTGGCAACAGATGTGAAACATCCTTTCTGCCACAGGCGTCACGTCTGCGTGAACTTTCTCGGTGGAGGTAATTGGTCAGTAATGGCTTTTTTAGAACTTAATGGACGGTAAATATCACGACGTGATCACAACTCTTAACATGCCTTTTTTTTTTCTTTTTTTTGCAAACGCAGAGCTTGCCCCTACGTTGTGAGGGACTTACGGCAGAGCCAAAGGCAAGTGTGTCACGTATGATAGCATCTTTTAAACTGTACTCAAACATCATTATGAAATAAACGTAGCAAATTTCCGCTCGTAATCATGCGAAAGTAAACTGTTACTCGGCACGCTTTCACCTGACGAAAAAGGCAATCAGCAGTCAGCATATCGTGCTTGAAAAAGACTAAAAGCGAAAGCAGCTTTTGGTGTTGCGTTGAAGCGGGACACTTAGCTGCGTGCGACGCAGCAGCAACCACATAAACAATAGGTAAGAAATGATAGATAAGTCAATAGATAATTATCACAATCACAGCAACGATTCAGATAATATAGGCTTTCAAACTACATTTCAAGTCGCATTTATTTCCTTCTCGAATAATCTTCCATATATTTATCTGTGTTATTGTCTTGAGGCAGTATCAGTTCTCCTTGAAAGCCGAATTTGAATTGGTTTTTGAGTTGCTCGAAGAAAAGGAGGGAGAGCAAGGACAGGAAAGGCAGCCAGACGAGCACCCGGTTTGCTACTCTACACTGCTTGAGTAAACCAAAGGGGGAAAAGAATATTAGCCACTAAAAGTTTACTTAATGAGCTCATCATCAATTTGTAACGAATATGCGTCAAGTGTAGAAATCCTAAAAAGGCTTAAAAAACTTCCTGTCGCATCCACACATTTAGTCGATGTGTACCGCTTGCTGCCATACAGGGTGTTTTACGTAACCTGAGCCAAGGATTTATTTAAACAAAGTGCTTCACAGCAGCTGTGTCCAACCAACGACATGTGGTTTGCCATCATGTGGCGCCCCCTTACAGTATTCTTTATATACCGCTTCATTAGCTAGTTAGCTAAGATCACTGATTGAAAACATCTAATGTTCCCTTTAAGCCCAAGTGCGTTTTGTTACGTTCTAGAGGGAATCCTGAAACGACCGAACCAATTTTTTGTGGCAACGTGCACGCTACGTAGTGATTACTTCACGGCAATTAAAGAAAGCCGATAAATGCGAAATAAGACCACGCGACTCTGCTCACGCGATAATGTATTGCAGCGCCCTCAACCGTGGTTCGAGCCTATCGCTTGCCAGGATAGACGGCGCTTGCTTTCCGTGTGCCACCGTCAAAAATGCTGACGCACTGTAAAGCCGATGCGCCGAGGCAGCTAACTACACCACGGTATGCGCGCACGGTTGAGAGCGCTTCAATACGATAGCGCATGAGCGCAGTCACGTGGTTTGATTTGGCTTCCTTTAAACACCGCAAAAAAGTCACCACGTATATGCATGTATACGTCGCTACAAAAAAATTGGACCGGTCGTTGCAGAATTCCCTTTAAAATGTAACGAAACGCACTTGTCCATAGAGTGAAAGATATATCTTTTGCATGATTGATCTTAGCTAATTGGGTCAATAAATGTAATATAAAAAAAGACACTAAGGAGCGGCACAGGACGGCAAACCACATGTCGTTGGTTTCGTTCAACTGCACGCTTAACAACTTTCTGAAAATCCTTGGTGCAAGTTACGTGGAGCACCCTGTATACATTAGACGACCGACGCTGAAATTCATTATCTGATAAAATTGCTTTCCCGTGTTCGTCTATGTAACCTGTGGAGGAAATTTTACGCGCGATCGCGTACCACATATAGAGCGGCAGCGTGGAGAGTGGTTCGCGTTAAAATTTAAAGGAAATGCGAGGCGAAACTCTCGATCATACGCGCTTTTAAGGATGTGCTTCATTTTGTAACACATCCTCAATTTCCCCAATCAGCCCCTTCGCGCTGGGACATACACCACCTCGCAGGAAGAAAAAAATGGACGATGTACACAACGAGCAGAAAGTAGTCTCGTGTATCACGTGGCGGCAAAAATAAAAGAAAGAAACAAAAAGGAAAAGAAAAAAGAAACGAGAACGAGATAACCACTGCGTCGCGTCCGATTACGGAAACGCTTCATCCCAGGAAACACCGCGCACCGAGCGCCTCGTGGTCTTCAGTCGAGAACCGCGCAGACGCTGCCTCGGGTAATTGATGGCTGCACGCAGGATGGCCAGCGCTGCGTCGGCGGGGGCGGCGACCGTATATTGCACGCACGCAGACTCGTTTATATATATAAAGATATATATATATGAAGCTTGGCTTCAGTGGGAGTCTGCCGCTTAACGGCGGTTCAATTTTCTTCAGGCCGCAAAACCTCAAAATCCAATAAACGAGCCCCGAAAAAAAAAAAAAAACGAACGCTGTAGTTCTCACGCAGACACCAACGAAAGAAATGAAGCCCTTTGAAATGGAACAATAAATGATTTCGTTTGTGAGCAGCGTGAGAACAGAGGGCTCCGCAAAGAACACGATGGTGGCATTTTTTCGCTGAACGAAGACGGCGATTTCGTAAAACATACCATCGAACGAACAACGAAACATTTAGCCAAGAAGAGGTGGCTGGTGTGTGTGTGTGTGTCTGTTGTGAGGCGAGAAATGATGAAGCTTGCCTTGTTGTTTGTTCGCTCTTTCATTTGTCGCTTGCTTCTCCGCGCGAAGAAAACATTTCAAAGGCATCAGGTGACAGCAAGCAACGCGGTGGTCATTCGTATAGTGCTCTTATTTCTACTTCAGCTCCAGTGACATTGAGCGATGGTTACGCGAGTTTATTCTCGTTGCGCAAAGCATTCCCATCTCGGCTTCTTACTAGAGGCAAGCGACTCTCTGTTTGCCTGGTTCACCAAAAAGAAATATATATATATATATACCAGAGCGGGTTGAGCTTGAAGTGCTAAAAGGCGAAAATTAGAAGCAGTAAGAAGTTGTGCCCTTTTCGCACAGTTACTTCACCAAATAAAAGGCTCTACTCAACCTCTACTACATGTCTATTAGTTTGTCCCCAGAAAATTTTGCACGCTGTTCATGCTATTTGGAGAGAAAAGGGGGGATCGAGCGGTAGAAGAGGAGGCTTTTCTTGCTGAAAAGGAACAGCGCAATTTGTATTTATGTTTTATTTGTCGTTGATATATGTTTACTTTTTATTGTATTAAACGACGACTTGTCCAACAAAAGACGGAGATGTTGCGGATTGTTGCTCTGGTGATTCGTCTACACCTACTATATGGGTTGAACGTCAGGTTTACCCGAAAATAAACCGTCCATGTGAACATTCAGTGGAACGTTTCGAGGGTGCGCGGCGGTGATTAGAGAGAGAGTGAAAACAAGGAATTAAAAGGGCAGGGATGTCAGTTAGACGTCTGTACGGTTTGCTACCTTATGGTTAGGGTCTACTTTCTGACATGACATATTCATCACTTCAACAGCTAGTTAAATGAAGTTTTTGTGCTAGCTATGAGTCCTTAGTGAACCAATAGAGCGACTACAGCCCGTGTGGAGGGAGTCACAATGGAGTCACTTGAGGATTTGTTCGGCACTTTTGAGCATTAGTGCCAGAATGGGCACTGTCACGTGGACCTTGTTCTGCTGTCTGCGCATTGGCCACAACGTTTAACAATGACAGTGGCGGTAGTGCTGGCGATGGCGGGAGGGAATAAAGTTATTTGTGAATATACCTGCTCATTGCTCAATATTTTCTTGCCAGAGATTTCTAGCAGACGCTGCGAAAGTTGCTAACCTTCAGTGCATTACACATTTCACCATTAGTTGCATATTAGCCAATACAGAGCCGAAATGAAGCATCACGAATCTCGTGCTTCAAAGGTCTTCACCTGATCGCCCCTACACAGATAAACACACGCAAGCAAGTTCTGACAGTTACTAGTGCCAAAGAAACTTCAGGAGAGATATATATAAATGACATATGAAAGGCGTGGAAGTGAAGCGCAAGATAAATATCCAGGTCGCTACGCCGCACTGAAGAAGGGGTAGAGAGAGACACAAAGATAAAAAGAACCAGCACACCCTGAGAAAAAATTTCAGGAGCCCACGCGCAAAAAATGTCCTTTTTTCGGAGGGATACCAGTACGTCGGATATCACCGGCTTCTCTCTGGCTTGTGTTAATCGCTCGCGATGCTGCAGTTATGTACCGCTGCGGGTGTTCCTGGCCTGACTGACCCAAATGTGGGCTGGCTGACGGCATTGAATGCGGCACGCAACCCCACATTGCTAGATGCGCCGCGTCGCGCATGGCGATGGTGATGGAGCGAACGATCGTATGCCATCGTTGTGTGCATCATTGGAAAATGCAGTCCCACCGGTGCACGACGTAAAATAATGCTTCTGGAGTATATTAACAGAAATTATCCTAATGGTAATCTGTTGCATTCGTTTGGTGCTTGTCCGCTGCGACGTGCAGAAATGATTACACGCAGTTGCGCGGATTCACTCGTGGTGATAAAAAAGGAACCTCGCCGGGATTTAGCGGACTACTTAGTGTAGTATATCGGTGCTAGTACTCTACTACTCGGCCCTTCCTATCTAAAAACGACCATTAAATGCATATTTACTAAATATAGAACGTTGGAACACATTGCTAACTGAATTTATGTTTTCTCTCTCTCCTTGTGAGCCTAATCTTTTATTTTTATTTTTATTCTTTTTTTTGGAGGCCCCCATGTAACTTACTATTGAAATTGTGGCCTATTTGGAATAGATTGTCAACTGCTTCTTTGGCTCGAATAGACCGAAGAGAGAGAGTGAGGCAGAGGGACGGAGAGATACAAGGTTTAATTATATGCTGAAGGTGTTAGCATGGCTCTTCGCCTAACATGCTACTCCAGGTGCTGGGTTCGAATCGACCAAGTTGTCTGCTTTTGTCTGTGCGTTTCTCAAGGGAAGTTCGCCATTGAAAGCACATCCCATGAATTTTATGCGAATAGCGCACAATTCGCAAACGAAAATAACGAACGCGACGAGGCAGAAAATAAAAAAGGACATATAATAGAAATTGAGAAAATCAAACATTAAAACATTGACATGTGTGAGGACGCTCAAGAAATCCAAATATATATTGTCACGAAAAGACAATAGAAGATGTACCCGGCGTCGGCGAGACAGACAGTTGTACAAGATGGAGTACACAAAACTTGAGCCGGCGTCCTCAGCCTCTGCTTCTTCTTCTCCAGCGCCCACCTCTTGCCGAGTGCGCGTGCCAGTCACTTCTTTCTAAGATCTGGCGCGTGACACCTAGCGGTAATATAATCTCAATAAAGTGCATAAGCACAGCCCATTTGGTTTGGAAACTTTTTTTTTCTTAAAGACGCGTAGATTAGGCGTCTTGATGCCTTGTTTACCATTTCCGCGGCTTTCTCATGTACTTACCGAAGCGTTCGTTCGTTTAGTAGAACATGAAGTCTCGTTGCAGCTCTTTAGCGTTGTTTTTCGTAAGTGTTCACTGCGATTGGATGCCTCCTTTTTTGCCATCACTTTCACACGAGGTTGAAATAATTAGCGGTCGCCACGCCTTTATTAAGCAGATTTTTGCTGTGTAGACCCAACCCCCAGGTTGCTGGTCTCAGCCAGTCTCTGTGCTTCTCATCAGCCTCTCTTGTGGTCCCGATGCCATATACGACTTTCCTCAAACGCGACTCACGGCAGCGGTTCCCACAAACTTAGGGCTATAGCCAGCAAGAAATGCATGCGCTATGGCGAAAAGTGGGATAAGAAGAGAAACGGTGGGAGGAAGTGCAAACCAGCACGCATAGACCAATTTTACAGACTAAAACATGAATCCGAGGGCACCAAAGCACTTCTTATGAGTTGTGAATGCGAAAGCATTAAATGAACACCAATGAACAGTCCTTCGAGTTTAGCGCTGCGAGTAATGTTTTCGAGTTCTGCTGCGGGATATGTTATCGGGTTTCGTGATTAAATTGGTGTTCTTTGTGTACTTTCTACGTTAGCGTGTGGGCTGTGTTTAGACTGGAATCATTTGGACGATACTGCTGAGAAATCAAGTTCGCTGCATGCATCGACGCTTTGTGCGACGAGAGATAGCGAAACCAGCAGATCGATGAAGCAGCAGCGGCCACCGACGAGTCATCGACGTGACGCCGCGCTGCGTCACGTCACCCTATCTGCTTCGTCGAGGCGCGCTGGTGACGTGGCGTCGTGGCCATGCCCTCTCCCCTCACGCCACACCTGGCGCACTAGCGCTGCAGCAGGTGTTCCGTTTCGCCCACGCTGCTTGGGAATTTAGCTGCTGTTTCGCTGCTGCAGACGCCGCCGCCTTTGTCCCGCGATGGGCAATTTCACGCTTTCGCATCAATAAGGGCGCGTGGGATGGAGGAGGATGCAGGAGTATATAACGCGAGTTGACAATGCAACATGTTAAGAAATGAACGGGGGGCTGCGAGGCGTTTTGTCGTTGGTGCAGAGAGCACAACGTTCATGGCGATGTATTTCTCGAAAAGCTTGCGGCAAGACTTTCACAGAGCCGGGAAACATGAGTCGCGCGTAAAAAAGCTGGCGACGAGAGGAAGAGACGATGCGCTGTGCGAGCGAAAGTCGAGAGGTTAAACCTCGAGCGACGCCAGAAAGCTGCTGGCGAAGACGAAGGCGCAGGAAGCCTCTTTGCCGCGGCGCTTTCAGCGCGATTCGTGGGGGCGGCAGCATTTATGTCTGGAACGTGCGCCGTGTTCGGAACGCGCTAGTTGTGTTTTTCTACGTAGCTTCACCTTGCTGGAACTTAGAAAAAAATCGAAAGCACGCGACGTGCGACACCGGCCGTGATCGTTCTTCCCCCGCCGCCACTCGCGGTGAGTAGCGCGTCTTCGCTGACTTCCAATTAGGGCCGCTGTAACTGGGGCATAAGAAAGTAAGAGAGAAAGAAAGTTGCGGAGCCTACTTGATGAAATTTAGACGACGTAAACACATATATTGTGTTTATGCTTCTTTTTTGTTTTTGTTTTCAGCATTTGCTTTAGTCTGACAGCATGTAAGAGTTGGGTACTGTGAACATGACTCCTGCACGGATGTTCTTATGTAGATAACATTGTATTGACTACGAGTATTCATGCAAACGCTGGTCGGCTCCCGCAGTAGGAAGAAGGATGCGCAGTTATGCTACCATATACAGTCGAACGCCTTTATAATAAAGTGCTTGGGACCTCCAAAAGTATTTCGTTATACAGGTCACTTTGTTGTAAAGATTGTGCACTACTCCACTTACAATAAAGCAGGCTAAGCCCAATCAACAGAATATAAAAAAAAATTAACATGATTTCGAGACCTAGTGAAACAAGTCACTGTTTTGTATTGTGCGCGCGCACGCTTGGTTTGCCGGAATTGTCCACTGCAACCAGCCTTGTTGCGCCCGAGTTCAGGTCATGTTCATCGGAGAAACGGGAGAGTGACGCACTGTAGAGCTGCAGATACTCGAAGGCCGCTATGGCCTCTGTTTCCATCCAAATTCTCGGTTTATTTACAGGCTTTTCACACCTGTTGGCTTCGTTGACATTCGCATCCCTTCCGCCTTAGCTGGCTTTGAACATGTCGTCTGTCGTCAGACGCGATGACGTCATCACGTAGTCCTCACGTAGTCCAGTGGCTATGGCGCTGCGCTGCTGAGCTCGAGCTCGCGGATTGGATCCCGGCCGCGGCTGCCGCACTTAGGTGGGCTTGGATTGCAAGGAACGCTCTTGTACCGTGCATTGAGTGCGCGTTAAAAAAAACCCAGGTGGTCTCCAGAGCGCCCCACTACGGCGTGCATCATAATCGGATTGTGGTTCTGGCACGTAAAATTCCAGAATTTGTTTTGCTTTTCAGTCACATCGTCATAAACTGCGACCTGTTCTTCAGCCATCGCACCCGCTGCTGTGTTACAACATGCAGTGTACGAGTCAATCGATTCCTAGAGCATTAACAATCACAGACATCGGCACGCTCTACGGGCGAGTCGCTCACGCTGCGGTAGTGCTACATATAGCGCAGAGCCCATGGCAGCTCAGTGGCGTCTGCAGAGGGCAGTGGCGGCACGGCTTCGTAACATCCATTGTAAAGCATCAATTCAGCCACTGAGAAATCCGGAATTCCTTTTTTTTTTCTGTACGGGCAAACTTGTTGCAGTGGTCTTCTTTGTGGAGGCGTTCACAACGCATGTGAAAGATAGAAATTCGACTGGGGACATAATCTTTCATTATCGTTCGATTGTATTTTCCTGGGCTTTCAGAACGGTAATTTTTGTTCGCGCGGCACAAAGTATGGCTTCCAAATTTGTTTCGAACGTTATTATATAACTGTTGGGCGTGCAATATTTTTAGTGCTGGAGGCAAACTTGTTGCGGTACACAGTAGAAAGCTCACGTGCTTCCATAAATAAGAGAGCACACTTTTTTTTATTGCTTCAGCGAGCCTGTTGGCATAACCAAGAGAGCACACATAAGTCTCACATAGCCACAGTGCCGTGTGCAGTACGCGAAGTACGAACGTACTGCAACAAGCATCCTCTTGTTATCAGATGGAATGTGACCGGCTGCAGGCACTGTACTGCGTTTGGTAAGTGCCGCTTGGGTGGATAAATTTCTGGCAACTTTTGTAAGGCTGTAGACCCGCCTGCCGTAGGCAACACTCCACCTCATCCTTCGGTGCAAGTGAACAAATCCTCGTTATCAAAATTTATCTGCAGCCTTCAACATTCGCGACTGACACCGGGCGACCGCAAACAGTGCCGATATAGTTCCGTCCCAACAGCGAACGGAAAGGGGTTTGTGCACTGCCACATAAGTTACAGAAAGGGCCAATTGTAGGCAGCTGCTCGTCATTAATCACTAAATTTAGTTGTGTTTATGCTTCTTCTCACAGTCACTACAATAGGAAAAAATCAATACATTAATCGGGCATTCTTTGATTGTTGCCTTACTAACTACATAATGTTATTCCTTACGTTCATTTTGTTATTTCTTTTTTTAAAAGAGAACAACCGCTCTTGAGAACATAGCAAGGTGTACTTGTCGGCGCGTTCATTATTTTTCTGAAGCGTATATATACGGAGACGGGGCTCTTCCAGTATATGGAATATCTAAGGCCGCACTGGATTTCAGAAACGTCAGGTCCGCACGAATGTTACGCCCACAATGCTCGGTAAGAAATATTCAGTCGGAGGACGTTCACCGACATCGTCGGAAACAATGCGTACGCGATGGGCACTGTGGCAACCCTTTATTCGAATTCTGCGTGCCCTACACCTACGTCAGACTCAACGGTACCAGGTGGTACGCAAAGAAGGGCACAACGCATCTGGAGGACGTCTATTCCCGCTTTAATTATTCACTCGCGCCGGCGCTGGTGAACGTTCTCTGTTCGGTTCAATAATTGACTCCCAGTGCAAATGACGCATCATGTATCATCGAGCCAGGGGCACGTGGACGACGACTCCGTATAGTTCGCTCTTGCGTCACTGCAGAATCGTTAGAGTCGCGCACTCCCTCAAGACGCCCCCTCCTCTCTCTCACCCGGCGATGGAAACCAAAATGGCTGAATCATCTGGCAAGCTTGACCACGCAATACAGAACGGCCTCGCCTTGACTCCCTGCAATCGATGTCGAGGACACGATCACTAGTGTGGTATAGATTGAATGCTGTGTGTCGTCATCGTTCTGAGCAGACACGGCATACATACACTGCACTTGCTTCCATACTGGTGCACGAAAGTGCGTGCGTGTTACAAAAAATCACGCCGTATCAAGGCCTGGTGCAGCATAATAACCCCAAAATAGTCTTAAAGGGCCACAACGATGATACAGACATTCAGAGACATGGCCGTAAGAAGAAAGCTAATGGATGCGGTCAGCCGAAAACGGTCAGCATACTTACACAACCAAAGGCCGTATACACCCGACACCTGGCTCGGATTCCGTGTAGCCACAGTCTCGAACACACTGTCGTGACCTGTCTGCGCCTTCGGGTAGGGCTATCGGTTACTATACCTTCGGGTAGCACGTCGTGGACAAAAAATTGCTAAGAAAAGGATGAATTGTGCGTTAAACCATTAAAAAAGACATAAAAGGTGCGAAGTCGGGACGTTGAATAAAGCAGCACGTTTATTAGCTTGCAAACATGACTGCTGTTCTTGCGTGAGCAGCACCAGTCCACGTTATCTTCAGGCGCGTTGTCAGAAAGGCTATGACACGTTCCGCCTCAGTGCACGCACGTCTGGGACGCACTTTCGGAAAATGGAAGCTCCTGTTGAGCGCGGTCTCGTTGAGTGCCCACAACGTGACCAGCGGGGAGAGATCTTTCGCGGTTAGCTGATAGGCGACCTTTCTCTGCGCAAAAGGGGCTGGAACGCGGGTCGCCCAACAAGCAGAAATGAGGTCTCAAGGCTCTATGGGATCGTCCAGTAAACAGTGAATTGATGAGTTCCTATTGAATAATACTTAATGTGCATATTTAGTAGCCTCTATGCTCGCATGACCTGTCCATGCTTGTGTTGTTTTGTGGTCTTATCAACTTTTTCTTCCTCCGTGATCCCAGACTTTCTCTGTTCGTGATTTTTCATCATGTTGAAAACTTTTGAAAGTGTCTTGTACTATTCTTATTTTTTTCTGTCCTTCTGGTTCTTCATACATATGGTCTTGAGATATATCCAACGCTACGCGGGGCGAAACTTCCCATTTTTCACATTAATTAAGAAAGAAAGAAAGAAAAGAAAGGAGGCTTGTGAAATCACATATACTGAAGGCGGAATCTGTCAGCGCCGCGTGGAAAGAATTGTTGGACTCCTTGTTTTGCTCAGCAGTGACGCGTGTGCTTGTGTACCTTTCTCCGGTGACTGCTTTTCCCCGGCTAACACATGCTAAACGCATCGACGCAGGACACGCCTGCATGTATCGGAAGTTTCTCGAATGTTATCGATAGTCCTATGCTTTGTATGTTCTCGTCGATCGATGTGTAATATGATTGTATGCGGTACGCAAGTTGTGTAGTACTTTCTGCAAGACACGCTTGCACCAGTGATTACACTGGAACCGTCGACGAGTCGTGTATAAAAGCCGACGCGCTTGACCCGCTTGGTGACAGCCAACTGTCCTCGCGGATATCGTCGTGCTTTGAGTGCAAACTGTTTTTCTTACCGCCCCCCTGCACTTTAGTGCATTCTACACAGTCGTAGTTCGACCGCAGAGCGATGTACACTTCCCTCGACACAAATTGCATTACATCTCAAAGGCCATACGGCAACGCAGCCCTCCTCACCCCATACGAAGCCCTGGATCTATCGCTGCATATCAAGGCAAGAAGCAACATAATCGTGATCAAGACCCCAAGTTGAATCGCGGTGGAGAAAATTGCTGCCATGTCTCAACTCGCACTTCGGCCAACCACGCACATTGTTACAGCATACATAACCACACCGACCAACTAACTCCTACAGGGAGGTTATCCACGGAGTGGACGCCGGCACATCTTCGGAGCACCTGATGCAGAACTTGGACGCATTTAGACCCACCAGAGTAACCACCCGGATCATGGGCCGTTGAGAGACTGTTATTATTATATATCTGAAGGAAGAATTGTCCCCAGGACTGTCCTCTATCATCGAACTATGTTCGGATGTTTGCCCCACCACCCCAAACCCTAGTTATATTCCTTATGACTGATGTACGATCATCATGATGACAACTTTCCCACCAAATCAACCGTTACCAGATATCCTGACTGCACGAGACAACGCAAGCAAGCAGGAGACGAACACCAATGCTTTCGCCTCTGCCTGAACTGCGGTGGAGATCATAGGACCAACGACCCCAGCTGCCAAATCAAAAGGCAACAAGACAATAACAAGACGGAACGAGCCTACTTATAACAGATCAAACTGCGCAATCAGCAGCAGCTTCTACTTAGTTCTAGCACACCCCTAAACAACTCCTAGTTCGCACAAGAACGCGTTCTTAATTTGTTATTACTTTCGTTATTAAATGTTCGTGCAAGCCGCCTCCGACCTCGCGTTGCACAAAGGAGAATATGTGCGAGTTGGGAGAACAGCCACGAGAACCTAACTAGCGACCACGACATATTAAACATCACTATACACATGATACCTCGGAAGCGCCGCGGTACCGTCAGCTTCACAAACTGGCAAAATTCCGGAAACTGAAGCAGAATATCACTCGCAGAGGGTCCGCCATAGGCACGTGGGCTAAAGGCCTTGTAGCAACTAAGACAGCAGTTACAGACACGCCTACAACTTCAGCGCCGGCAGACCGGCTCACGTCTGGAAAAAACGCAAAAAGCTTTCGAGAGCCTTATCTAAGCAACCGCATAACAATCGGCATCGTGAAAGCGTAGATAATATAACTATTCAAGCGATCAATCATGTCCGGGCGCTCGAACAGACAGAATGTAACTATATTTGCGAAAGTACCCAGAATACGTTAGACAAAAAACACACGTGACATCTTTTGCGTGCCCTGCTCGGTACAAAGGAACAAGTGATCCCTGCAATAGAGAAACACACCAGCACACATGGCATAAACAAAGTATTCGATGAGCTTCGGCCCTTTACATACCTGCGGCACATTAGTCTATATACATAGGCTATACGGAACCCCCAATCGACAATATCGACGGCAACTTCACTATGGCAGAACTAAACATAGCGCTGTTGCAAAACAATAGGGCGACGGCGCTGTGTCCTGACGGAATTACATATTGGCGCGTGTGCTTGTCATTATCGGGCGACACGTTTCACCGCCTATCAAATGTTATCGCATAACGCAGGACGCGCCTGCGTGTATCGGAAGTTTCTCGAATGTTATTGATGATTCCGTCCGCTGCCTGTGACCGAACCTTGTGTAATCTGATTGCATGTTTGCGCGACGCGAATAATGTTGAACTTTGTGCTTATCACGCGCCCCCATCGATCCCCGCCGCAAGATGACGAAGACGACGAGGCCTTTCTTGGAATAATAAGCGCGGAAGACCACTAAACAGCAGCGAGCAGACCCGGAGCTAAAAAGGCCTCGTCGAGTATTTGGAAGGGAACACCGACGTTGTCCCTAGGGCATTTAAGCGTGGGTTGTCTTCGTTCACGCTACAAAACAACCTGCTCATGAAGAAGAACTTCTCCCCAGTCCGCGCCAGCTACCTTCTTGTTGTACCGTCAGCGCTGCGTCCAGAAGTACTGCACGCCCTACACGACGATCCAACCGCTGGGCCCCTAGGATTCTCCCGCACACTGTCGAGCATACAGGAAAGGTATTACTGGCCGCGTCTGACCGCCGACGACGCCCGTTACGTCAAGACATGCCGAGACTGCCAGCGACGCAAGACAACACCGACAAGGCCAGCAGGATTACTACAGCCGATCGAACCTCCTCGCCGACCATTTGAGCAGATTGGGATGGATTTGTTGGGGCCGTTTCCGATGTCAACATCCGGGAATAAGTGGATTGTCATGGCGACGGACTATCTCACCCGCTTCGCTGAAACTAAAGCTCTACCAAAAGTCAGCGCAGCCGAAGTGGCGAAATTTTTCGTCGAGAATATCCTGCTGCGACATGGTGCCCCAGAAGTCCTCATCACCGACAGAGGAACGGCTTTTACAGCAGAGCTCACCCAAGCCATTCTGCAATACAGCCAGACAAGCCACAGGAGGACGGTTTCCTACCATCCGCGAACGAATGGTGTCACGGAGCGCCTGAACAAGACCCTCACCGACATGCTAGCAATGTACGTCGACGTCGAGCACAAGACGTGGGACGCAGTCCTGCCGTATGTGATCTTTGCTTGCAACACGGCGGTGCAAGAAACAGCACAGATCACGCCGTTCAAGTTGGTTTACGGAAGGAACCCTACGACGATGCTCGACGCCATGCTGCCGCACGTCACTGACGAGGAGAGTCTTGACATCGCTACCTATCTCCAGCACGCCGAAGAAGACCGACAGCTCGCCCGCCTACGGATCAAGAACCAGCAGCGTACCGACAGCCGACACTACAACCTCCGACGACGCTTCGTCGAGTACCAGCGCGGCGACCGTGTTTGGGTATGGACCCCGATATGCCGACGAGGACTGAGAAAATATTGCGACGCTATTTCGGACCCTACAAGGTCATCCGACGTATTGGCGTACTGGACTATGAGGTCGTGCCAGACGGCATTTCGCATTCACAGCGGCGCCGCGCACGATCTGAAGTGGTCCACGTGGTGCGTCTTAAGCCCTTTTACGGACGCTGACGAGCCTTGCTTCTTTTGTTGTTTTCTTTGCTACGAGTGCTTCTTTATGACTTTCGTTTGTTTGCAGCATCAGGTCGATGCTTTTTTTTTTTTAAGAGAGGGGTATTGGCACGTGTACTTGTCTTTATCGGGCGACACGTTCCACCGCCTAACAAATGTTATCGCACAGCGCAGGACGCGCCTGCATGTATCAAAAGTCTGTGGAATGTTGTCGATGGTTCCATCCGCTGTCTGTGACCGAACCTTGTGTAATCTGATTGCATGTGTGCGCGACGCGAATAATGTAGAACTTTGCGGAAGGCACGCGGGTCCCAGCGATTACTCTGGAACATTCGACGACTGATGTATAAAAGCCGACGCGCTTGATCCGCTCATCAGATTTTCGACGATCGCCAAATGTGGTCGCCGCTGTCGCCGTTCTTTGAGTCTAGCATGTTTTTGAGGGCACAGGTTCGCCGAACAAAACCCTAGTTTCCTCATTCCTAGTTTTCGCTGGTTTTTTCACCGTCACTACCACGTGACAATATGTTCTTCTGCGCAATCTGCCTGACGAATATAAAGGAACGCTACTCTCGCACATAAATGAGTATTGGAACACGGGCACCCTCCCAGACGAATGGAGAACATCACACATTACCATGATCCCAAAACCAGGGAAAGAAGCCACGCTTTTCAACCTCACACCAATATCCTTAACATAATGTATGGGCAAAACAATGCAACGGCTTGCATTGGACAGACGTGTAACACCTGGATAACACGAAACATTTTCGGCACCAGCTCATAGGCTACCCCAAGAACATTTCCGCACAGGACTTATTTCTCATACTACAGAACACGCTTCTACAACCAAAAACAGCACAGACCCAAGCTCTTTTCGCAAAAGATATAAAAAGGCATTTGATATTGTTACACACCATCACATACTCAAATTGCTTCACGACACTGTATGCGGCGCGAACATAACACAATTACATACGCAGTTTCCTCAAAGGTAGGACAGCTGCCTTCAAGGCCGTGCAGTCTCTTTCCTTCCCCATCAATATTTATCGTGGCACACCTCGAGGATGGATTATATCTCCCCCCTCTTTATTCTCTGCATGACAACGCTATCAAGGCAGCTGTCCACAATCCCCAACCTTCACCACACTTTCTACGCCGACGACATTACCCTATGGTGGGAAACGGGATCTCCAGGGGACGTCGAAACGGCCCTTCAGCAAGGCTTAGACACCGTAGTTGACCACTTGCACAAAGCCGAACTCCAATCTTCAGCAGAAAGGTCGGAAATTCTGCTAATAAATTGAAGACAATACCAAAAGAAAACAAACGCCCTGATACAACTCACCTTATTAGGCAAACAGATACCAAAGGTGACATCGTGCCTAATTCTCGGATTTCTCATAAATCACAACAACAGTGCTAATTAACTCTAACGGTATACAATATCAAAAAGATTGCCGATATCTCGTACACCAAATGCGACGGATCAGAAAAGAACAAGCAACACATCTCGTGACTGCGCTCGTGTATAGTAGGCTTCTGTACACCACCCCGTTCCTAACGCGTGCACAAACTCAAATTCGAAAACTCGAATCTTCACTCAACACCCTTCACAAGGCCACCCTGAATCTACCGATATACAGCTCAAATCAGTGCCTTCAACACACGGGCCTCCTTCCCACTCTCGCCAAACTAACACAGCACCAACACAGACATGTAGCGCGCGTGTCTTGTACGGAGAAAATATGCGACATCATGAAACGAGCAGCGCTTGCCTCTATCCAGCCGACATTAGTTGGTCAAAGCTCTCAGCTACCACGCAACATTGCATTTCCAAACATACCAACATATATGATGCCACACCTACATGACGGCCGACGTCAAGCGCAAGCAAAACATCACCACATAGACAGGAAACGCCTCACGATATACAAGGACGCCATACGCTCTAACATGGGGTCATATGCATACGCAATATATACACCTGGACAGACAGCACCGATCATCCAAACAGATGCGCCATTTTCCAACTCTCCCAACATAGCCACTCTAGAAACTCACGCTATAATATATGCCATACAAGAAGCCTCTCTACTCACTAAGCACCAGTCCAGTAACATCAACCTTTATACCGACTCCAGCAATGTCATACGTAACATACAACACAGACTATTGGAAACATACCTACATGAAATTCTATTAGAATCCTGTAACCGCGCACCGAACATTACAATCACCCTGCGTTGAGTACCTGGTCATGCTTGTATCGAGTGGAATGAGTTGGTTCATCAACGTGCCCGCGAAATTAACATCCGAGCGCCCTCGACACCCTGACGAAGTCCAACGACATTGGAAGACGTTGCAACGTACAAAGAACATATAGATGAACACTACAAGAACATCAGGGAAAACCGCACTATTATACCCCAATGTCTTCCTTCACTCAACACGGAACAAGCACATGTCCTTCGCAAAGTTCGAACAAACGCTCTTCTCACCCCACTAATGCCCTACAACTTCGGTTGGCGTAGCACAGCTGACTACCCCAACTGTCCGGCGATAGGGGTAGACACAGAACACATTCTGTACTCATGTAACACTGCGATTACCTCTCCTTATTTTCCTTACCCTTCCCGTCCTTCCTGGAGTGCTTTGCTTCACTCGCACTCGGCGGATTAACAGCGGGTTTTAGCGGAGCAAGCGCTCTTCTTTAGTGGGCCTTAGTGTCGGCCTTAAACAAAGTGAAGTGACCTTCGTGCGGTCTATTGCTTCAGCGCAAGAGCGGCGAAAATACAGCGTGCACAAAAGTATGAGCCGTCTACAGATCCCTTTCAAGATATGCCGCGCACGGCAGCGCGGCCGTGCAAAGTACGCGCTTGTTCGTGAAGTTGACTCCGCCCACCTCCCTCACGCGCTGCCTCCCCGCTTTCCTCCACATATGCCACGCGAGACTGAGCCGTGATCGTCAGCTTCACTCGCACGCTTTCGCTCGCACATACGGCATATGACGCGCGGCGACGATGTCATCACCCTTGGACTTTATATGGAACATCGCGGCGACGACTACGACGACGGAAATGCGCCAGGAGTGTCCAAATAATTGGTATCGCAATGAAAGAAAAATGAGAATGTCGCACATAACTACGAGCGTGCAGGCAGAAATACGCGTTCTACTTCCCGCTAGTATTTAATTGATCCTGAAATACACTTCTTGCTTTACGTAGTCGCTTCGTCTAAAACACTGCACCTCGCTGGCTCTGTTCAGAGCAGCAACAATATCCTGTGGCACACATGTGCCAAAAATGAAGCTGTTGAGAGGAAACGTATACAGCGAAAGCACGGTCTTCGGTTGCACGACATCCGAGCATTTTACGCGGGAAAAGGCACTTTCATCGCTTGTTCAAATACAGCCAAGCGAGGGAGCGCAAGCACGCCACTTGCCGAATGCGCTCGCACTTAACACTAGAGCAAATGAGCCGACAAATTGCATAGGTGTGCGCCCATGCCGGTGTCTAACCATTACCGTCACTCACCGCCAATCTCCGATTCCAACCGTCAACAAAGCCGCGGCACGGACAAAGCTCGGGCGGGGCTTCCCAGAAAGCACGCAGAAAGTCGGAAGCTTTGCCATCACCTATTCTTACTTGCGTGCTCGATGTTCTGAATGGCCTCATTGATTTTCTAATCCCATGGGGCTAAGGTGGGATATCGCGCAGATTATGCAGGTCATGCAACGGAGCGCCAGCCAGCGTCCGCCTCGGCCTTTGTCAATGAAGTAATCTGATTCGTTGGCACGTTTCGAGCGCGGGCTGTATTCGCGTTTTTTTCTCTCTTTGGCCACTGTTACCCCGCTTTTGGCCTCGCCGGCTGCTGGTTTCATTTTGTCCGAGTTTGCTTTGCTTCCTGCACGAACTGTGCGCTTTATTCTGCTGCCACGTACGCGTCTAGAGCACGAATCGCGCTCTCATTCGCTTCTTCTCCTGCACCCGGCCCCTTTATGGACCCACAATCGCTGTCCGGTTCGGGTTGCTACCCTCCGGGAAATGGCTGTCCCTCCACATGCTGTAAATTTCAGCAAGCGGGCAGGAGAGAGCCCGTTACTGGACTCATTTGCATGAGTCCCATGCCTTCAGTCTCGACTAGTTTTTCTTTTTCTCTAACTCCCGCCAACCCACTGCACATCGTCCCAGTCCTTGCGTCGAACATGACACTCACCCTTATATTCGCCTTTTCAGATTCAGCCTGCATGAACAAGTGCGCGCGCGCACGCACGCACGACCGCACAGGCACAGACATACTTGCGTACGCACATACACGCACGCACGTGCAGCACTTGGAACGCATAGCGCTGGCAGGTCGGTGGATTGCGAACCTGCTCATATTCAGCGAGGCTAGCACAGCGCTGCGTGGTTATTTGCTTTCTGTAGCGTTACGCAGAATGGAGAAGGGTATAGGAAGTATAACGGCAAAGGGCGCTTTCCCGTACAACGGATCTGCAGCCTATACGACGACGGATGTTCCCGTGTCACAACAGAAGAAAGGGCCACTGACGATTGCAGAATGACTCGAGAAGCAAGAGAGAAACAGCAAGAGCGACCGCAAAGCTAAATATGTTCGTAAAATAAAATGTATGGTATGTACATGTCTGCCGGTTCATTATTACTTAATTCCTTTCTAACACCACTGCGAAGACCGTGATTATGCGTCCGCTTTCTTCGGTGGAGGTGCTCAAAGACACCGTACGTCTGCACACTTCGTCGCACTTGAGAAAGGGCGGAATCGATCGTGGGCAGCTGTTGTTATCACAACCGTACGGGAAGGAGTCCCGCACAGGGATCGACACGGTGTCGCGAAGGTGTGGTATGGCAAGTTTTCTGTGGGCTATGGAGGGGCATTGTTGCGCAGAGGCGTTCACTCGGAAGGCAATGGACGCCAGTGCGCGGGCGCTCGCATTGGCTATTATCGGCGTGCTGAATAACGGGCCAAACGCCTCGCCATTCCTTCCTCGGTTGCAACTCGTAAGACAGGGTGTGAACGCTGTGCGAGGCGGCGCCATGCTGAGAGCTGTAGGATGCACCCTTTAGTCGCTCTGGCTGTGCCGAGATCTCTCGCTTTTCCGGAATCTGGGCCGACTGACTGCGTCTTGTGTTTCACGAGAAGCTGTTTCATCCTCTTATACACGGAGCCAAACTTTGTGCCCGTGATACCACCCCTTTCCTATATAAAGCGAGGGTAATTGACCGGATATTACATTGGAAAGTGATCGAAATTACAAAGTTCAGTCTTTTATTCTGTATGATGCGCTGAAGACGTTCCAAACCTAATTTCAGTGCGATTTGTATTGAACTTCTATTAGACATACGCTGAGAAGAGTGACTGAACATCGCCGCACCGATCCCTTCATTACAGCACCAAGGAGACAGAGAGAGATAGAAAGGAGGAAGGAAAGGCAGGGAGGTTAACCAGACTGAGTCCAGTTTGTTATCCTACACGTGGGTAGGGGGACGGGGGAATGAAAGAAAGAGAGCGAGAAGACATGAGTCCATATCGCACCTTCACATGCACTAAGCTAGGTGCAGCATGCCTACAGTCGGACACTCAAGTCTGTTGCCTTCAGGTACTGAGCAAGCGCTCCAACGGCTTTTCTGGCCTGATGAACTGTGAGGCCCGGCTCCCAAGACCTTTTCATCCGTAAATGACCTATCGTCCAACCTTTTCAACTCACACTGGGGAGTCTGACGTTAACTATCGAAGCGAGAACAGTGGCACAGAATATGATTAACAGTCTCTTCACACTTAGCGCAAACCAGTCCATCCCAACATACAGCGCCCGAACGGTCGCGATTGGCGAAATCCCTAGGTTTAATACAGAAAAAATGCGAAGAGAAAAGAAGGAAGGAAGCAAAGGTTAGGGAAGGACAACCAGACGTGCTTCCTGCTTGCTATACCCAACGCAAGGGGAAGGGTGTCAGAGGATATAAGAAAAGAAAGAAGATGAAGGATGGAATAAGCATTGCCAAAGCGTGGCGTTGCCAATCACGTCTACAATCGGCCATGAAAGCCAGTCGGTTTCATAAAGTGTATAGTACCGCTCGTATAGCCTTGCTGGCCTGCGAAGCGGGTATCCATGGTGCAAGAATTTTTGTCTCTCAAAATGGTCGATGATCTGGCCAGCTTAACAGCGAGCAATGTTTAATGTGAGGGGGAGCTTGAAAGGTTTACCGAGAGCTAGCCTCGATTGCCGGCTTGTTGCCCCATTTGGGCGAAGATCTTTTCAGCACTTTTTAACACATGGCAATCAGAATCCAGAAACGAATGGAAGCACCAAGCGACGCGAGTGCTTCCATCACAATGAGAAAATTTTGTGCTTACGGGCCCAGTTTACCAGCATATTTTGTTTCATCATGCGCCTAGCTGAATTCAATTGCTCTAGTTATGCCTGTTTCCGCTCCACATTTTTCCTCGTCTTGAAGAAACGCTGTGAGATGTGTGGGGTCATGATTTTGTATATATTTAAAAAGATTAGTAGATCGCAGTGAGACCTTTTTCTTTTTAACCAAAACGAAGCAAGACGGAGAGTCTCACCGCCAAGACATTAGGACTTGAAAAATAAGTTATGTGGGGCTGCAGACAGAAAAAAAAAATAGTCTGTGCATGGGAGAGGGCGGTGGTGGTGGGGAGGGGGGCGGAAGATATGTTGCGGTGAAAGCTATTTTAAAGATTACAGTGCAGTGATTTACCCTGTAGTATTATTTTTGCATACGGCTTCTTTATGCTTCATCGCAGCTTGTATACAGTGTCTCAAGCGAGCAGAAGAGCGGTTTGTGGTGCATAAAAGATGTGCATTTTCAAAGTTCACGTTCTGTACTTGTGTCGGCGGCGGCTCTGAGTATATTACTAGTGTGTCAATAATGTGTTTATTAGTTAAACTTGGGCATCTATATATATATATATATATATATATATATATATATATATATATATATATATATATATATATATATATATATATATATATATATATATATATATATATGTGTGTGTGTGTGTGTGTGTGTGTGTGTGTGTGTGTGTGTGTGTGTGTGTGTGTGTGTGTGTGTGTGTGTGTAAAAGACGAAGGCTTTCGCGCCAGACCTGACGGTATAACATTCTAAAAAGAAAAAAGAAAACGAACGTTATGGTTTGTGTATTTAACGACGTTTCGGCCCGACCCGACCTCCGATCGAAACATCAGTAAAGGATATGTCATAACGTCCGTCCCTTTTATATATATATATATATATATATATATATATATATATATATATATATATATATATATATTTATATATATATATATATATATATATATATTTATATATATATATAATGGGGCAGAGAGGTAGGCTAATCGATGGTGAGAAGCTTTAGGGAAAGGTACTGGCTCGTTGTTGCTCGAGCAATGGCGTGTAGACATGTTGCCGACAGGATCTTGAGAGAAACGTCGATCGTCGGTGGCGACGTGGAAACAGAAGCGAGAGCGCCTGCTGACGTAGTGAGAAGAGCAGCACAGTGCTCTCCAAGCATTGCATTCACCCACAGCCTTATGCAGATTTATGGGTGCGAGGGGGCAATCGATAGCCGGACTTCCTTGGCTCGTTGAAGAGAGACGGGCTTCATCCGCGGCCAGTACGGACTTTCTTTTTTTTTTTCCGTCGAGGTGACACTGGGCGGTAATGGAGAACCAGACGGAACCAAGTAATTATTTGTACCTGTACAATAGCGAGCAACAGTTTGGAGCCTTTCTTATTTTCCCGGTGTACGGTAGTCAACTGCGTTTAGCCTGGTTAACCTATATGCCTTTTTTTTTTGTCACATATGTCTTTCTCTTTGGAACATACATCACTGCCCCTCAGGAACTGCCGGTATCCACAATAAGAGAATCCTACCACCTCGCTGTCGCAAGTGGGCGCACGAAAAAAAATGCTGGCTCTCCCGCAACCAAATGTAGATGTAAGCATGAAATGGCTACCAGCAAAGCATATCGGTTGGGGATGACACTATAGACACAATCTTAAAGTGGGTGTTGTGCAGGTTCACAACGGCACACCCCACCACACCACACCGCACCACGCCATACTGTTCACTGGTCCATATGGACGCAATAGTTTCGTGTCGCAGACAGAACCTGATTGCAAGCTTTGGTCAAACAGCCATCCGTGGTGCGTCTGACGCTACCAGCTTGGACGGTGCCGGGCGCTACAGGCGCTGCCAGCGCACTGGCACTGAATAAAGTACAAGCAACTCTGCCTCAGGGCCAAAATATGGCAGTCAAGTGTACAGTGTCCTACAGATACATGGATCTACAGTGCCTTGTATGTGCCTTATTAACCTGGATATAGTTTGTTGTCTAGTCATGCATAATGAGTGCGTGCACGTCCTCATTTTATTATTTTAAAGGCCCCCAGGATAGGGGGTTTTACATAAGGGGTGGGTACAAATAAATTAAATGAAGTATACAAGGAAAATATGTTTAGGTACAAGTTTGTTTGCTGTTAAATATGTTAATTATACGGTTCAAAAATGTGCATGGACAGGTGATTGCGGCGATGTCGTGTGGAAGGCCGTTCTAGTCCGAGGGTGAGCGTGGAATGGATGATGAGGCAAAAGTGGTTGTGCGCGCACGTGCCCGGGCGACTCGAAGGGGATGAGCAATGCGCTATAAAATGCGTGCAGGAAAACTGATGTAGGGGTGGGTGATGAAGTCATCTGTAAAAGAACCTGTGGAATAAGTACGTAGTATCGATACGACGCCGATATGCCAGGGTTGTTAGGCCGAATTCTGCTTTTAACAATGATACGCTTTCATTATATGAACAGCATGAATGAATGAATCTTGTGGCACGATTCTGTACTGATGCTGGACAGTTTGTTGGATATTTTTGCTTAGGGCTCCAGATGGCAGAGGCATATTCCAGCTTAGAGCGTACGAGTGACTTGTAGGCAAGCAATTTTAGGTTTGGTGGCGCTTATCCCGTCATATCGGATGGGGAACTATCGCGATTTTCTTGACGTCCCGTCACAGACAGGCGAAGTGAAGGAGACCTGAAAATATTTTGACCATTCGTGGAGGGCGGATTTCAGAATGGAATAGAAAAGCTTGGAATAGTTTTACGTTAGAGGGCCCTAGGTGTAGTATATTCACGGAATGAAACGCGACAGGGAAGATTAAGTTAGGATATCCAATAAGTGCAATTACTCGAGAGTGCGATATCGCGCCTCTGCGCGTTTGATTGCCAAAGGTTGTATGAACTCTAATGTGAGCATAAGAGCCAAAATAACCCAATGTAACATGAACTGGAGATTGTGGAAACGAAATGCTTCCAAATATTTAGCCCTAAGTACACGCGTTTTATTCCGTGCCGATAGTATACAAGCCGAGCGATGGAAAACACGCTGTGGAGAACAAACAAACAAAAACAAACTCACTCACTGGCACTTTTACTTCCGCCATTGAAAAATAGAAAGACAATAGGTTTTGGCAGAAATGCATTGTGCAATCATGATGGTATCTAGGGGCTGCTGCGAGCACGCATGCACTAGAAACAGATTTTTACCCGTTGCGTAAAAAGAGTAACCGATTACCACTGCATGAATGACTTCACTCGAAAATTTCATGGAAAACATCAATAAATTGCAGCTCCAAGAAAGTAATCGAGGAGTTGCTAAGAAAGTGATCAATTACTTCTCTTACTTTCCTCCTTACATTTATTACCATTGCACAAACGCATAAATGGAGCGAACTGACCTGGCTGTTTCAGTTTCGCCCGAAAGGCGAAGCATCGAAAGAGATAGCAAAGCACTAGGATAGATAGTTATTTTGTCGAGTATTCAAATTCAGTGAACATTTGCTGACTAATTAACTCACAAGCTTGGTGCAGCGTGCACAGGCAAACAGGATCAGATCCCACTCGATCACCGGGAGCACTCAGTGTCCCAACGCTGGCGTTATCGAGAGTACCAGCAACGGGGAGACATGGTTTCGGGCTGCCTCTCGCTTCACCCCGTCTGCGGAAATTCTCAATTTGGTCACCTCCAAGACTATAGTTGTGCGTGAAGAAACCGCGCAAGAGGCCACCAGGCATTTCGCCTCACCAGACAACTTTGCACCCTCCACAGGTCACCACTATTACCACTCCGGAATGCGTTACTTGTTGAAAATAAAGAGGCTTTCGAGTGACCTGAAGGTGTAAAAAGGGAAGTGTTCGGATGAAGCCGGCACTACCGAAAGCTGCAGTCACCTGTGTGCGGCACTGCTTTACTGCCACGGGTAAGATACTTGACTGTTTTCGACCTTCGTAGGCAACTACGCTGCGACTGGCGTTGCAGTGTATCACACAGCCTCCACAATGTATAACCAGTAACGACCATTGTCCTTTAGGAAGTTGAATACGCATAGTCTGCACTGATAGAACGAGGCTAAATACTCTAAGGTTACCTGATCAGGGCCTCTTGGGATCAAAGCAAATGAGAGCTTCGTTTGTGAGTGCCGATGTAATTTTATCGTTCTTTGATCCATGTCATCAGGTCGCGTGCATCCAATGACTCGCGCTTGCTCGTGTTCGCGGTACGCAGTGTTCGAAGTAGATTAGGGGCTTGGAAACACGGCAGACACCCGCCGTCCCTATAGGGGGCCCCAAACGCCCGTGAAACGTCCGAACGTGAAAAGTGAATAACCAACCAGACAAAAACTGCGTTTCTTCCAACAAGTTTTCGAAATTTAGCGAGGGTTTATTTTGAGCAAGGTCATTTGTATTAGTGTAAATGCGTGGCTAGGAAACAACCTGAACCAACTGTAAAAAAAATTAACTGCGAGCATAGTGTCGGATGCCTAGCTACGCAGCGCGCATAGGTCAGTTGCCTCAAAGCTGGACCGAAGGGTATAGGCAGTTGCTACTAAATTTCTTCTGAGTAAATAACGTGACAACGCACCGTGTTGAATGAGAAAACGCATCTTCTGCTTACACCGGGGAATTAAAGCATGTTATGAAAGTTATATAACGCCTCTTGGCGTAACGAATGTCATGATCTGCTTCAGACTTTCAGAGCTAGATATCCTTCACTGCTACTGTGGCTACGGGCCAAAGTAAATAAGCGACAATATTTCTGCTACTTAAAGCATTAGTAACACTAACCGGCAAAAAATAAAATAATACTAAACAAAATCAAGTCAAGCTTTAGCGTACATCACTATAATTTAATACAGCGCGCGCGATGAAGTGATGCATTGCTGTGTTTCCACTGCGATGACACGCATAATGGCCACGGCAAAAGCCTTTCAACATAGATTTTGAGTGACTTCAGAACTACGAGAAAACTATTGAGCGCACGCCGTAATGTGAGAACCTGTTTTGTTTCAAGGCTGCATATGGATCGGCTGGCGCTCGGCGCGACCGCTAGGTGGCAAGCAATAACGCAGAAAGAGAAGTGGGACATTTGACAAAACCGGAAGAAGAGCTTGTTGGCGCAAAGTTTACGCTCGTAGCATTCATCCGCCCATCCATCCATCCATCCATCCATCCATCCATCCATCCATCCATCGATCCATCGATCCATCCATCCATCCATCCATCCATCCATCCATCCATCCATCCATCCATCCATCGATCCACCCACCCATCCATCCATCCATCCATCCGTCCGTCCGTCCGTCCGTCCATCCGTCCATCCGTCCGTTCATCCATTCATCGCGAGTAGAGTAAGAGACGCATGTTCGCCTTCCATAGCGCACTCTTGATCACGTGACCTCCAACACACGGCACACGGGACGACAACGCGCATCAAGTCAACATTTGCTTCGTCTCATCTCCACACGCTTTCTCTCGCAGCCACGACATACTGCTCGTGGAGCGTGATATTATCGCGCTTGGGCTTTAACGGAACATCACGGTAAGGGCGATAACAACGTGAAAATCTACCTGGAGTCTCCTTATAATTTCTATCGCTATAAAACTCATTAGATGGGTGCACTGGAGGGAAAGGCGCTGTTGTAAAAAAACATTCCGCACAAGGTTGAGGTACGCTACTCGATGCCGCGATGCTCGTATCTGTGTGCTCAGTCTATGGTGCAGATAACTTTATTTTCAATGAAGCACGCAAAAACCGCTTCCTGTAGAGTCAATCAAAAGCTAGAAAAAAACAAGTAATCCGTACGTGATTTCTTGGAATCAACGCTGAAAGAGGCCATTGTTATCAAGCCATAGCGGCACCATTTAAATTCGTCGGCCGACATCTTGTGTATTGTTAAGATGAGGAAACAAATATGGTGCGCTCGGGGAGGGGGCTGGGGGGGGGGCAAATTGCCTGTCTGAATATGCGCGTCCGCGAGGGTGCTGCATGTCACCACTTCGTCACGGCTTCCGGCCAAATCCAAGTTCGCAAAGCTGCGTCTTGTGGTGTATCTTGCCTCGTCAAAATTGTGACTGGTTGCATGCAACTGGTTAATGATATAAATGATTTATTAACAGTGAGCGTTACCGGTTCTAAACATGCATCGAATAATTACACAGCTATAAGAAATATATTGGTTGCAAGTAATTAATTACGTGTTAGTCGTTACGTGCAAATGTGACTAGAGACATAATTATTGTAAACGTGTGCACTGGAACCATCACACCATTGCTTTTACGTAAGTACATGCAGCCGGCCCCTTCTGTAGGGTATTCTATGCGCTTGTCGTCTTTCTGTCCGATCGGTGCGCACGTAGGAGTTCAGTTGAGTCACTTTATGCAGAGAGAGAGAAGTGGTTCTTGTGGGGAAGGAGAAAAGGCTGGCGCTATTTTCTGCAACCCATGCGGGAGCACGGCTCAGCGCCAGCAGGGTGGAGGGGATGGGGTTAAAAGAGAGAGAGGGTAGGAGGGAGAAAGGTAGAGGGACGTAGAGATGGAAGCGAAGTAGTGGCCGATCAGGAAGCCCGAGATGGTGGGATGGCCGTTAGGCCATCCGTCTTTGTAGAAATGTCCCATAGTCTCGCCGAGAGCCCCGACGAGTCGAGGTACTCGACGACACTTAGGAAGGCTGGTAGCTGATTACGAGTGGGGAAGAGGATATCTTCCTGTCGTGAACATGGGAGCCCCAGGCGGTGGAACTCTTGCAGAAGTCGACCGCGGTGCTGCAGGTGAACAGGGCAGGCCAGCAGGAGGTGCTCGAGAGTTTCTGGTTCACCACAGGAGGCACAGGCTGGCGAGGTGGCTTTCCCAAGGCGGTGCCGGCGGGCTGCCGTCCAGTAGCAGCCAACTCGCAGTCGGAGCAGCAACGAGGCATCCCTTCGTAGGAGGCCGTGCTGTGGAAGAGGCCGTGGAGGCCGGCCCAGGGATACCCGCTTGTCCGGGTGGCAGGCGATGATGTGCCGGCGTAGCCTCTGCCTCGAGAAGTCTGCGGCCGTTACAGCAGGGCTGAGGGGGGCGCTTGAGTGGTGGGCACTTTTTGCCAGAGTGTCCGCCTCTTCATTGCCCGGGATCCCCACGTGTGCCGGTAGCCAATGCAGAGATACTGAGCATCCTGCGTCCTGAAGAGCCGTCAGTCTTGGAGGGCTACGCACCATGTCGCATGCTGGCCTGCCCGTCAGTCTTGAAGGGCTACGACACATTGATCGCCTACACCGTGCCGCAGATGGTCAAGCACTCCTGACCCGCCTACGCTCCCGGCCAGCATGACACATGGGACAGCTGTGTGGCCTCTATAAGGAGGTCATAGGGGACACGCCTGCGAACGCTGTGCAGCCTCGCCCACCACATCGGCCACCAATCCCTATATCGACGGAGCTGCCAGGTGTCTCGAAGAATCGTTCCCCAACATGTGCCCTACAGCAGACGGCAGCCTCTCTCCTCCAAGAGAGACTTGGGAACCACCTTCACATCTTCGTCGATGGATCCGTGATACCGGAGACTGGCTCATCCACAGCAGCCTGCGTTGCACCGGCCCTACGAAAGAGCAAGCTGTGCCGTCTCCCGGGGCACGCAAGTCCTACCGCAGCAGAGTTAGCAGGACTCCACCTTGCTGTGGACCTACTTGCAGAGGAGCTACCAGCGACCCCGGTAGCCATCTTCTGCGACTCCAAGGCGGCTATGTTCTGCCTGCAGAACCCTGACAGGGCTAGCCTTGGGGTAGCGCTGCTCTCTTATGCATGGCGGTACTAGTGCAACCAGTACAAACCCTAAGCACCAAAATGGCGAAAAGTGGACGAAACACTATTGCGCCGCCCTCTTCCTTGCCTTTGTGTTTTTTGATAGTTTGTTCGTTTGAAGAAAATTAATATCATGTAGCGCGAGCCGATATATGTTTCTAAATATTAATTTCATTTTGCACCATCCCGGTGTAGCCAGATCCAACAGTAGGTAAAAGCGTTCACGCTAATTGATTGTGTTGTTTTAACTGCCTCTGCTTTGTCGTTTTACGTTGCTAAGAGACATTATTTTAACAAAAGAAAGCTGGTCATAGTTACTCCTTCGTTCATACCACGTGCAGACGTTACGCATGCGGAAAAGTTCACACCGCTTACAACCGAAAACGAAGGCTATCACCTTTGAAAGATTTAGAAACCTTAGGGCACTTAAGACAGGTTGGCCAATCTCCTATAATGTGCCGCTGTCTTGCGTACTTTCCTACAAGATGCCGCAAGACTGGCGCCTGCCGGTCGCTTCTTGTGCCGATTAAAGGGATGGAGACATCAAAATTTTCATTCATGCGTTTGTTGATTCAAACGTTGCGTCATGCTTCAGGGAGCACGATACACACAGCGGGATTCATATATATACGATAAATAATTTAATAATAGCGTTATTATACCGAGTGATTTTGGTTTCGGTTTCTGGGCTCCGGGGGATTCTATGACGTCACAGAGGAGGAAACGCAACATGGCTTGGTCACGTGGGCCACAAAAAATAGTGACGTAAAACTATGCTGCGTCGTCTGCTCGCGCATACGCGTGCTCTGCCAGCAGAGGTCAACAACTGGCGATTCGAAGTGCATGTCGCGATTATTAAAATTATTGCGAAGAGCGACAACAACGGTAAGAAAATATTGCGGCTTGTAAGAGTCGGTGATTCATTCCGATGCGCCGTAAGCTTTAGCTTTGGAGTGAACCGGAAAAGGCCTAGCGACGATATCGGCGGCGCCGAACGATCAGAGGCGGTGAAGCTGCCGTCGGTGCCAGAGTGACCACTCCTCGGTCGCTGATTCGCCGCTTCGCCGTACGGCTGCCGCACAAATGGGTCCCGGGCCCGTCCTCTCTACGGCAAGGAAATCTCGCCGTTCGCGAGCAAAACCGCCGTCGCACGGGGGCCCGCAAACGGCGTGGTGCGAGTTTCCGTGCCGGTAACGTGGACGGGCCCTCACATTGAGAAAGGCCAAGCGAACGAGAGACCGCTCCGAGCTGCCGAACTATGCGACTATGCGAGGAGAGAAGCGGACAACAGGAACGCCGCATATCCTGGTCCCTTTCGGAGTCGGCCGGCTAGTGTTACACTCAAACGTGTAAAGGCCCGTCCGCACGGCAACTCGCCGCACGCAGTTGGCCGTTCGCGGGCCGCCGTGCGGCGTTCGTGTTGTCCACTTCTCTCCTCTTGTGTCCGTGCCTGCACGCCTTACCCCTTCTTTGCATTAAGCAAGGACTTCTATATGCCTGTAGCTCGGTCATAGTGGAGGCTATGCTCGGTCACTCGGCTCAGCAGGCTCCGTAATCGGCATTTCATCGCTACTCATCATACGTCACGTTTTTGTGCTAGTCTGCTATGACGTCAATATTTTCGTTCCTCCTCTGTGACGTATAACTGCCGCGCTAGCGATGGGTCTTGACTACGAGAAGGAGTTTTTAATCACTTTTTGGAGCTGAATTAAAATTATTTTGAGATGTTTGCAGCGCCCAATACCTCGTTCTAGGTGTCCTTGCATACGGAAGCAACCTACAACATGCTTTTTAGAGCCTCAAAATTTGGTGTCCCAACCCCTTTAAGTAAGCAACTGATGCCGGACACGTATGCAGTTTAGTTTCAGTTCTGCCGTTCATATTTTCAAGGGTGTCGACGGGGCACTTGAGGTCAACGCTGTTCCAGCAGGCGCTTCAGTCTCTGTCACGGTTTCCGCTGCTAAAGCTTCCCCTCTGCCTATTCCACCACAGTTCACACCTGCTTTATTTTTTTCTAGCGTGGCTATGTGTACATCTGCATGCAATGCGAGAAGGCTACGGTGGCTGTAGAATTGACGCAAGCCGAAAAGTAATGATGATGTGTTAGCAAGTAAATGGCTTGGTGCGGCAAGCGAGTATTGGGGATAGCCTCGTAAATCTACAGCGTCGAGGCGTAAGACAAATGGAGGCGTCGTTCGCGCGGAGCTGCTTGTTCCCGTCCACGGTTATTCGTCTTACGCGTGGCTGCGTACTTTCGGCGCCGGCCGATCGCTCACAAATTTGCATATTATTGATGGGACCCTGAAACTTGTGTGCTGGTCGCTCCTCGCAGGGTTGGTCAAAGATTGCTCACACTAGCTTCATGCTGCGATCCGGCAGCGCTACACGGTGCATTTAGCCCCAGTGGTATTCGAGATAATGAAAGAGGCTCGATTACTTTTCGGTCGTGTTATTCCGCCGTGTACTATGTGAAATCGTTGTGCTGACAGCCCTAGGGCAAAGACACTAGGGTTTTGAAACGATTATTGATCCTACGGTTGCCTTTGCAACTCAAAGTATATGCCCTGGCGAATGGCTCTTCAGTTTACTTGAAGGCGGCCCTCGTTTGCATACAAGTGTCGACACTTTCCCCATGATTTTCTTTTTTATTATATGATTCGTCAGCACAGTTGGCCGTTGCATTCGTTGAGACCGACAGCTACGTGAATTTGGGCTCTGAACGTATCCAGGACCCTTCTGACTACTTTCTGAAAGTAGCGAGAAACAATTTGTATTGAGCATTTTGGGCGCAGTCAGTGCGTTATTTGAGAGACGAGGAAATTTTGCCCACGCGCGCGTTGTATAACTTTTATATAAGTTGGTGATCGCTTTAACAGAATTATCACGATTACTACGTTACGCACCAGTACGATGCGCGATTGCCACATGTAAGAGTTTGCGAATGTTGTCTCCGATATTTTCTTTTTAATTCTGGATGATTTGCCGCGAGAAATACAATACAGAAGAAAGTTAAATAAAACCTTCCAATTGGAAGCACCACGCAGAAACTGCAACAGTGTGTTTGCAGACTTACTTATTGTTCATCACCAAACAGTTGCAGCTTTCGGGTGGGTCTGGCTTCAGTTTAGCTTTCTTTAAGTTCTTGAGCCTGCTCGCTTGCGTTCCAGGGCGCATCCAAAGCAGGTTTCAAGAATCTAGCATTGTTACAGGAGGCGAGCATTTAGGGCACGTTCCGTGGTCGTCTTCTATCAATCCCCAAGCAGAAGAGACCGATGGTGTAACGGCCACTCCAGCCTGAAACCCCTGAAGAAATCTTACTTCTGGCAGTATGCGGTGACAGTGAACAATTGTGATTGTGTGTCTATGCTCCTTTCTTTCTTTATCTCTACTTTGTTATCACTTTACCCGTTCCCCTCTTTCCCCAGCGTAGGGTAGCGAACGGGATCTTCCCCTCTGGTTAACCTCCCTGCCTTTCCCCTTTCCTCTGTCTCTCTCTCTCTCTCTCTAACTTCTGGCAGCCGGGTAAGCTTACGGGGAAAAAATCAGAGACACGGGGGAACCGAGGCGTGTGTATGCGGGCGGAGAGTGGCTTTCAGTGTTTGGTGCAGAGCGCGAGGATCCGAAGAATAGATACAGGTGTTTCAGGTTATGCAGGTGATCGAGCCAGTTGCTCTGCATGCATGTTGCAGAAACGATTCCAATGATGTCTCCGTACTCATTGCACCTCAGTTCTCAGCTGCGAGGACTTGTGGAGTATGTGGACCTTTTGACATATCTGTAGGGTTCTGGTTACTTGCATTAACTGTTCGACTGCTCTAAATGCATTTGGGCAAATTCGCACACGCCTGATGTTGACTACTGTATTGATTGTCTTGATGGCACCGTGTATTATATAACGAGACATACCTGTCTAATCAAAGTGCACATAAGGCAGGAATGCATACCTAGTACCATTTCGAATCTGCGCAAACCTAGTTGACTGCTTTCGAATGTTCAATAACAACTGTATATATAGCGCACGAATTTCAGCAGCTGGACTTGCTTCATCAACCAACGACAGTGATGACAGTTCCCGTTGTCACTGAAGTGCAGCTTTGATTTCTGAACACAAGGTCAACGAATAAAAAAAAAAACTCTATTCTTTGATACATGTTTTATATTAGTGTTTCTGCTTCTTCAGCGTCGCCATACAGAGGGCAAAATCCAAGTAGGAATACAAAGGACGCTTATGAGAGGCATTTATTTTGATTTTATTACGCGTTGTCAGCTTCTCCAAATTCCGAGACAGGAAGCCAAGAGCCATGTCGCAAAGGTGGATAACCTGCTGGTGATTCGTATAGAAGAAAACTACGAGTGCGATCAAGCGCGAACTCCATCTCACACTGTCCCAGCCGAATTTATCATCGCTCAACTGGCGTCCTTTAGGAACGGCTGGAAGGTAGTAGGCAGAAATAACAAGGATAGCAATGGAATATGAAGGTGCTGATGAAATAGTGGTGGGCTAATTGGTTGTTCATAGTTGTCGCAGAGGCAGCACACTCCTAAACCCATGTGAGAATGTAGAAGCAGACAAACACAAGCATTGAAGTGCAATTAAAAACCCATTACTGTAAGGCAGGCGTTTATATACGTGCTAGAAAAAAAAAACACATGGCCAGGACAAGTGGCGGGAAGTGAGTGAAGGGGCACATCAAAGAGGTAAAACCTTCAAGAAACAATAAAAATAACAAAGTATCGAAACAACCTAAATGCCCCCCCCCACCCCGACCCCCGAAAAGAAGAAAATAAATAAGAAATACGAAAACCTTGCGATATTTCTCTTTTTCTATATACGGATACAGTCTCTGGCCAAGTACGAAACACAGGGAAAAGCTAAGACGCTTTCACGATTTCACTGTTGGGCACACTGGACTATTCTCAACATCACTGTATGACCGTGACCATGGTGGATATTAACAGCCGGTACCTCCTTGTCGCGGATTGATCGAGTGTTCGTACAAAACGCCTTTGACTTAGTGGTGACCTCTGCGTGGGTGCGTGAACTCGCTGCATGTGTTCTTTTCTCTCTCTCTCTCTCTCTCTAATCTTGCTGCTTCTCTTGGACCGTCCCGCAGCGTAGGGTAGCCAACCGGACGCTTTTCTGGTTAGCGTCTGCCTTCTCCCTGTCTTTCGTCCTGGTCTTGTGAATTGTCGCCATTTCACGTAGCTCCCTCCCTAAAAAAATAGTAAAATCGTTTATGCTTTTTCGTCTACTGCGTTTTACATTACTTTAAGCTCACCTTGAACCAATCTAATAAAGACATGTTCCCACACGTAGAGTACTTCACTGCATTGAAAGGCAAGGAAAAGAATAAGTGTCCTTGCAACTTTGTGGTTCGGTATGAAATAAGGTAAATATTGCTCATTTTAGAAGCTATAACTTCAAGAATATGCCCGCTAATATTTGGACCTCCCGTTCTCCACCCACCCACTCTTAGATGTAGCTAGAGATTCAACTACGCTGTTACTGAGAAGCTAATTTCAGTAAGTAGTTTCATAAAAAAATAACAGTAACGTTGTGCCCAACCCGCACTGCAAGAAAGAATACGTCGACCTACCTGTACACCCTTTTATTGCAGACGAAATTATTTAGCATACGTCAACAAACTGACAGAGAACAACGACAGTAGTAAGACGCTTTCTCTTGATGGTGGTTTAGAGAAAGAGAACAAAGAACCTAGGGATGTTATCAAATGCAACATTTATCTATGGGATCGATGGAGATTCCAGAGAAGGTAAAGTTGAGTTGGGTTTATTTTCTTTCTCGCTCTCCCTGAAAATTCCTTTGCACAACACATAGTTTATCTGCCGGTGTATGACATGCATCCACAAATGCAATGATCAGCATAAAAATATTTCAGGTAGTCAAAACCAACTGCCATGTCCCTCGGGGATGGATATTCACATTTTATACACTTTCTATTTCTCATAAGCAGCTCTCTTATATGAGGCATACCACCATCAACATCATGGTCTTCATGCATATCGAATGCGACTGATACCTCATCTATATTACATACATTCTCAACAGTTCTAAAGGAAAGTAAATCTTCCGCATTAAATTATCAGCAAAAAGCAGAAATTGATATTCATAAAATGCATAGCCCAATGACAATGAAGAGGAACTTAAGGTACATGTTGTCGTGCAGGCATAGGCGCACTCAAGTATGCGTGTGCCAAAACACCCCACAACAGCTTGGCAAAGAGAATGAGACCTTTAAAAATTTGCAAAGGCCTCCACCTAAGGCAAGCCTTCTTGTTGTCTACACAGGCGCAGCAAATTTAATACTTGGCGCAGGAAAGAAAAAGAAAATTACAATAATGAAAGAAGACAGACAGAAACGTCGCAGACTGCGAAGAAATAATATCCCAGGCGGGCGCATCTCTCGATATTGTTACTCGTGCATCTACCTCGACAAGTGCTCGGCTGCTATGTTGTCGGCACGCCCCCTTCCCTGTATACTTCAAACTTCTTACTTCTTCCGGCGCCCACTCTATGGCCTTTCTGCTTCGCTCAAACTAAATAACTTTGCTTCCTGCATAAGCGATGTCTCAAATATGCAAGTGCACTCGCGACGCACAGAAGACTCCAGAGTCAAGGGGAAACGCTGTTTTCGCTAATGCTGACTTCTTTTCTTTTTCCTGCTTTCTCTCTATCTCTCCATTGCTTTTCAATAATGCTTAAACAGAAGAGCGCGGAAGTGACAGGCGTAAGTTAGGTAATGCAAAAGCGGCGTGAGGCGATCGATCGGCCATTAGGGATCGGCTGGCGTAGTATACAACGTTGATAGGACGGAACGGGTCGCAGAAAGGCGCTTACTTATTTAAAGGCTAATATTATGAAAGGGGGAAGAAGAAAAAATTGAAGGCAGAGGACACATAACGGCGTGAGCAAGGATGATCGACTCTGGCAGAGGACCAGTGCCGTAGAGGGGATGCTCGGGCTAGAGATAAACGAAAGCATGAAGCATCAAGCCTCGACCGAAGGTCTGCCGCGGGTTAACAGCTTTTATTTCCACCCTTGGTTATTGAGTAGAGCCCAAAATGCCACGCTACAGCGTTCTGCAGCCATTGCATCGCACGCTGCTGATAGACAGAAAGGTACGCCCACCCCCATACGCACGCATGTACGCACACGCACGCACACACACACACGTACGGATGTACAGACCTACACGTGTGCACTGTGTATACGTGATTACCCGCACACACGCATGTACGCACGCACCCACGAACACACACGCGAACACACGTACTTGCGCACGTACACACGTACATGTCTACGTGTGTGTGTGTACACACATGCGCACACATACACATGCACACGCACGCACACACAAGCACACGTACGCGCGCGCACACGTACGTACGCACGTACGCATGTACATGGGTGTACGTGTGTGTACACGCGCACAGACATGCACACAGACACACACGCACACACCCGCATATACGCACGCGCGCACATACAAGCGCACCTACGTGCGCACCCACGAAGGTACGCACGTACACACGTACATGTGTGTACGTGCACGCCCAACATACACGTAAACACACGCATGTACGCACGATCACGTACGCACGAAGCCATGCGCACACACACGTACGTACGCACGTACACACGTACATGTGGTTACGTGCGTCTACATGCACACACACACACGTGCACACATATACGCACGCACGCACACACAAACACATGCACGCAGCCGCGTACACACACGTTCGCACATGTACGTACGCACACGTACATGTGGTTACGTGTGTGTACGCGTACACACGCACGCACAAGCGCACGTACGCGTGCACTCATGTATACACGCGCGCACACACACGTACGTATGCATGCACACACGTACATGTAGTTACGTGTGTGTACACGTACACACACAAGTGCACACACATACACACACGCACACAGGAACACGTACGCGCGCACCCACCTTACACACGCACGCACACAGGTGCGTACGCACGTACACACTTACATGTGTTTGCGTGTGTCTACACGCGCAGACACACACATGCGTGCACATGCACAGGCACGCATGTATGGCCACACACACAGGCACACACGCACGCACGCACCCACTTACACATCCGCACACACAAACACACGTAGGTACGCACGTATGTTATGCACATGCATCAATCAATCAATATTTATTTATCCAGAAAATCTGGAAGGTTCTCAAGGCTAAAAGCCGCTCTAGGCAGCTTGACTTGGTCCCTGAAGACCGTTGCATTGGCAGCATGCGATGTCTATTCTACACTTGTACAGCCGGGAAAATGAAAGCAAACATGACGCGATTACAATAAACCTTGGTACTTACTACGACAACATATTTACAGTATGAAGCACACGAAATGTTAGCATAGTATAACTAAATCGATCATTTTAATACGCACTCTAAATGCACAAGAAGTCTCTGCAGCTGAAAATAAGCAGGTAAAGTTAACTATGAAGAATACAAGAATAGAAATTCAAGAGACATGTCACGAAATAGTTGATAACATAAATTCCTGCTAAGGCAAACAAGAAAAGAGCAGATAAGAGCATGTTTGTACGTATGTGTACGCACAAGTGCATGCACAGACACACGCACGCACTCACGTCAGCATGCACTTACGCACATAGACGTGTAAGTGTGTGTACACGCATACAGGCACGCACATGCACATACACGGACGCGCTCACCTTGTACACACGCACACAGACACGTGCGTACGCACGTACATGTGTGTACACGCATACACACATGCACACACATACACACGCACAGACATGCATGTAGGAACGCGCACGCACATACACAAACACAAGTACGCGTGCACCCACGTAAACACACACACACACATGTACGTACGCGCACACGTGCGCACGTTACATGTGTGTACGTGTGTGTATACGCACGCACATGCACAGACATGCACACACGTACGCGCACGCACAGGCATACGTAAGCACACACGTACGCAAGTGCATGTATGTAAGTGCGTGCACACGTATACGCGCACCTACATACGCAAATACACACACACGCATGTGCACAGGCACCCACATAGACACACATACACGCACGCACGTACTCACGTACACACACGCCCTCGCCCCCCCCCCTCCCACACACACGCGTACGCACAAGCACGCACGCTTGTAAGAGAGGACAGGTTGGGAGTAAAATGATTGATGACCTGAAACCGCGATCGCTTTTTGTCTACCTCACGTCCTGTTCATTATTGGTCACCGCACCTGGTCTGTTCTTCCGTGGCCCACTTACGCGCACGGCTAACAACGGGCCCGTACTGCTCCTCTGTGGAGCGCACCCGACGTTCTCTGTATGTTTGTCCCGTCGGCTTCGACAATGCGCACAATCGGGAAAAGCCAAGAGCAGCAACGGGAAGGAACTCGCAAGGACTCCCGACCCAGGCCAGAATCTGAAAAAAAATGTAACAAGGGAGGAGAGCCGCAAGAGCGAGGCAGCTTTCAAGACACGGTCGATTCTCCGTAGTAAGCGCCATTGTTTGAGAAGCAAGGAACGAAGCGAGTGGCTGTGAAACTCGCTGGCAGGAAAAAAAGAAAAAAAAGACCTTAAAAGGAAAGCAACCTGTTGAGAGAGATAGCGCAAAAAAAAAGAAGGGATTGTGAGAGTCGCTCAAAAAATTTCACCTGGATGCAAGAACCCCACTAGCACTTGCATTAACATTGGCAAAGGGAAATTGAACAGGTGTAACGGTCAGCGGTTCGGCCATCTGCACTCTGCACAAAGAAGGAACTTTTGAATAGATAGCTCCGAATCCACCGAAACATGCGTCCACCAATTCCATTATTTTCCAGGCCATCAAGGATGGCTTCATGCGTTACATTATCATAGGCGCTTTTCACGTCGAGGAATAGCGCATCCGATATACGCTTGTGGTGTTTTTCTTGTTGTACAGACGTGACTAGGTCGATGACATTGTCAGTAGAGGAACGGCCTCTGCTAAAACCGGCCATGGCCTCGGGGTATACGTCGTGGCGCTCAAGATACCACTGTAGGCGGGTGAGAATCATTCTTTCCGTGACCTTCCCTACACAGCTGGACAGCGCAATGTGTCGGTAGGATGCTAGGTCAAGTGGCGACTTTCCAGGCTTCAGGAGTGGTATCAAGCGGCTGGACTTCCACCGCTCAGGAACGACGTCACCATTCCATGACTGGTTATAACATTCCAGAAGTCTGCTTCGGCCATCTTCACCTAGGTGGCATAAAGCCGCGTAGGTGATGCCGTCTAGTCCTGGCGACGATGAGCGCCTGCATGTGGCCAGAGCAGCGTCCAATTCCTCAAGTGAGAAGGACACATTCAATTCTGGGAAGCGTGTCGCAGGAACCTCACCCAGAATTTCGCTATTGATGGTGACCAGACTGCCCGCAATCTTCGCACAGAAATATTCGGCTATATCGACTTGTGAGCGGTCTTGATGGAGGGCTAGGGCTGAGAATGGGTGTCGTTGCTGTGGAGATGAGCCAAGGCCGCGCACCGTCCTCCATATGATAGACAGTGGCTTGCGGGGGTCAAGTGATTCGCAGAACGTCTTTCACCGTTTTACCTCAAGCCTGTCCATACGACGTTGGATTTTCTTCTGTATACGTCGAGCGACTCTAAGGTCATGAATTGAGTTCGTGCGCCTGTATCGCGTCACGGCCCTTCTGCGAATCGTTCGAAGTCGCTCAAGTTCCATGTCAAAATCGGTACGTTTTTAGCGGATGTAAATGTGTACTTAGACGATTCCAGTACAATTGTAATAAGGTTCTCAATGGTGCCGGTAAATCCTTCTTTGCATGCCTCTTCCACCTTAGTCTTATACTTTTTTTTATTGCGATAGACTTGTCCTTAAGGCATAATTCTTGATGCGTATATGTGTATTATATGTGTCCTGTGAGGCCTGTGTTGTGTATGAATTGTAGCAGTGTTTTGTGGAATCTGTTGTCATGTATCCAGCGGTCATAGCTGGTTGTCACACTGTAGCGGTGGCCGGCTTGCAGTAGGAGACGCGAGCGTTCCGATTTTAAACCAGTACATGTCCATATTAGGTGGTATGCATCTACTTCCATTACAGGAACGGAGCAGTATGGACACGTAGCTCCCAGTGGTAAATGCGACCAGTTCCACCTTGAGATAACAGCCGGTGTAAGGGCCACCCCGGCCCGAAGCCTCCTAAGCACAGCTTCCTCCGCCCTAGTAAGGTGAAGGGGGAGGGAGCAGACACACGGTGGGATAAGAGCGCGTGTGTCCTGCCGGAGAACATTTTTACCGGCTCGCAGCGAGTTACGGGGTTGGGGTGGGAGGGGAATAGGTGGAGGATCAGGATTAGGAGGGCAGTGTGCCTGCTGGTCAGCAGCAATGTTGTGAGGGTTCGTTAAATGGCCTTGAATCCAGTGTACCTTGACGCAAGTAGCTGTCCTACTATTCATAGTGTGTATTGTCTCGCAGATTTCCATCGCCTTATCAACCTTCTTGAGTTCCTGAATAGCCGCTAAAGAATCAGTGAAGATATCTAGTTGCTTGATGGTAGGCAGCTTAGATGTCGCATCTTGCACAGCGTCGTGGATGGCTTGAAGTTCCATTACTGGAGCGCTGGCTTCCGTAGATAAATAGCGCTGGTGGCCGCTGATGAAATTATGCGTAGTACTCAGGAATGATGTCCTTCCGCCGTCTGGGAGAATGACAGCATCCGTATAGACTTTGCAGGTGTTAGCGCATGATGCATCGACGATATTGTGTTCGTCAATAATACCTGTTGTATCGCTGCGTCGTAACTTCGTTGGCTTATTAGTTGTGATGCTTTGTCTTATACGTTGACCACCTTATATATACTTGTCGGGAAGTAGAAAAGGAGAAGCTTGCAAATCCAGTTATACTTAAGTAAGTGGGAATCGATGTCAGAGAATCATCGAACATTTTGACCAAGTTGCCGTGACACCAAGGTCAAATCTAAGCAACTGCTATAGTTCGAACCACGCAAGTACGTCGGACTGCCATCGTTCATAATGCTGAGTTCATGGTCAGAAGCAAATTCCTCAAGTTCCCGGCCCCTGGAATCTATTCTGGAGCTTCCCCAAGCCAAGTGATGAGCATTAAAGTCTCCCGTGATAATTCAGGGTCCAGAAGTCGCCGTCAGGATGTCTCGGAAATTGAACAGACGGCGCACACCAAGAAAGAAACGAAACATAGAGAGTGAGTGCTGGAAATCAGTTTTATTACGCTGTTCGAAATATATGTACAGGCGCTAACATTGCGTGCAAGCGAGCGTCAAAGCGCCCACATTGACCAATATCTGAAGAGATGAAATCTGAATATCCTAAGCAAACTTCAACCACGAAAGATTGCCGCAGCACGTCTGCAATACATCCGTTGATGTAGTGCAGCGCGTTTTGTGTCGACACCAATGATAGAGGGATCCCACATTTTGTCGTGGTTTTCCTTACAGTAAGGGCTTCAAACAATTTGTGAAAAGCACGCCTGGCGACGAAGGCGCGAGTGCAGAGGCAAATGTGGCAATGGTCTGCCAAATGTACCCCCATTACCAGCACCTCAACTGCTGTAGGTTGCCGGTTTCCATAAACACATCGCCTATCCTGCATTCATCAGCAGCAGTTGCTCAGTGGCTATGGTGTTGGGCTGCTAAACACGCGATCGCGGGTCGATTTCCGGCCACAGCCACCGCATTTCAATGGGGGCGAAATGAGAAAGCACCCGTGTACTTAGATTTAGGTGCACGTTAAAGAACCACAGGTAGTCCAGATTTATGGAGTCCCCCACTACGCCGTGCCTCATAATGAGATCGTGGTTTTGGCGCGTAAAACACCATGTTTTTTATCCTGCATTCCATAAAGCGTGCTGCATGCTTCTTTTTGAAGGTGATTTAATATTTAATACTGTTGTCAAGACGCCTGTCGTCGTGTTTCTTTTAAACGTGGTGAAGAGCCAAATAGGTTGTTTTACGACGAGTATCCTTTACGTGGCATAGGTTTTCCTGTTAATCTGTTATGCACTCTGCAGCTGGTTTATTGCGCTATTCATCTGTGTCTTCTGGGCTGTGCAATGTTGGTTGCTGCTTCGTTCTGTAAAAGACTGCTGCAAAATTAGCGAAACAATATTTCAGGAGATGTTTTTGGCAACAAACAAACAAACAAACAAACAAACAAACAAGAACAGTAAGTTCGTAATCACGAGCTCATACCTTCACTACGAATGAATGAATAAAGCCTTTTTTTTAAGGAAGGGGATGGCTCTAGGCCGCTGATGGGGATTAGGAGGGGCAGGAATGTCGGTTCCCAGACTGTTGGCTAAAGCACATCTTCATCTCAGTCTTGGATCTTCCGCTCTATGCACGCTCAGGTGCATGTTCAGTTCCGCCGCTCTCACATGGGCTGATCGACCCCTTCTACACTACTCGAAACAGGCCACTTTGTCTGCCATATGTCGCAATGGCTTTCTGTGTTTCAGGGTTAGTTTGTATTGCAATTCCTAGTGTTCTAATGTCTCCGTGTAGTAAATGCTGAATGTTCGATAAAAATCATGTTTTCAGCTTTCGACACTTATGATATTTCCACCTAATCCTTCTGCTGGATTTCATTATGTGATTTCCGTTGTTTGTCGTAGGTACATAGGGTGTCCCAGCTAACTTTAGCAAGATTTAAAAAAAATATGGAAATGCCACGTAGCTGGACAGACCCAAGGTAATGTTGTTTGATGTCGCTTAGAGGTACTCGAATGATTTTTTTTCATTATACCTTATTACATAATTAGTCCTAGTTAATAAATCAACTTCTCAAATATTATAATTAGATGAAAAGTGTCAATGAGAAAACTGCACAGCGACATGAAAAACTCCCGATACAGATTTCTGTTCCTCAATACGGGCTGCATAAAATTGTTTTTCCGAGCGTGAAAAAAGCCCGCGAATTCACGCCAAGGGCCTCGAGCGGCCAGTCTGCGACACCTTCGCTGCGTTTTTTCGCCCTCTGTGCTATTCAATAACCTTTTATTACCGTTGTACCTTCCCGCATCAAAAGGTAGCCAGCCGGTAATTGCGTTGGCTAAGCTACCAGTTTTTGTTAGCTCACTTTTTCCTGCTTAACGACAACATTGTAAGCATTCATTGAGAAAGAGAGCGAGAGAGACTGGCCACGCAACGGCAACACATGAACGTGATCAATTAAGAGCCTTGTAATGTGAAAATGCTTATAATTACTTACAAATGCTTATAATAAAGGCTCGCAAAAAATACTGCCAAGACTACCACACGCGCACGCGACGTGTTTTTCCTTTTTCGTTTTGCGCACATCCAGGCAAATCGATTCGCCGCTCCTCTGCAATAGCCAGGACATGAAACAAAGCTCGCTCCGTCAGTCAGGCCACAGTGCTGGCTCATTCGTGTTCAGCTCGAGTGAGGCTATATTATGTCAGCAGAATAGACAACAGCGTGGCCAATTAGCCGCCGATTCAATCGGCTCAGAGAGAGAAAACAACCCAACGAAAAGAAGAATAACAAAACTACTCCTCTCCCATTCCTGGTTTGAAGAGAGCGGCGTTATACTCGGCCGAGATTACCAATCCGATCAGAATTCTTCTCACAGGTGTGCGCTGAGGACAGTTTGGTGGCAGTCGTGCGTGGGCCGTGTGAGTGGTTCACAGATTGTGCGCATAAATTACCTATGCCCACTCCCTAGAGTGTCACTCCCTCTCCGGCATCCACAGCGCGCTCGGAGTTGCGAAGTGGGCGCGACGGCGCGAATAAATATTGCTCGCGAAGGAAAACACAGGAGGGTATGAAAGCGTGGGTGAGGACATTTAAGGAGAAAAGTAGAGTGGAACACGAAAATTGGTGGCCGCTCATTTGCGTATAAGTGCTCGTTGGTTGAATATGCAAAAGAAAGAGAGGACGAAAGAAGAGGACGTAGAAGTATGACACGGGCTGACGCGCAAACGCGGGACGATCGCTGCGTTTAACTAGAGCTGTGTATTGTGGAAGCTTGAAGTATTCCGTGCCAGCAGGTATAGGGTTGCATAAATTATTATTAAATTAGAGAAGCGCGCAAGTGACACAGAATATTTACATAAAATAAAATAAAAATTTGGAAAGTGCTCACGCACATTTTACAGGCAGTTCGCTTTGCTGAATTGCAGTCCAGAACACGCAAACATTTAGAAGCAAGGTATAAGTTTGCTGTAAATTATTGATATCTGGACTTGAGACGATGATAGCATTTCTGTTATTTAACGGAGTACAAAGGGGCCCCTGGTACATTCTGTCAACTTGCTCCTTTTCTGGCATTAGCACAGCGATGAGACCCGCGACCGGAACTCTTTTGGAACGCAACTTCACTGCGGCGGCGGCGGCAGAAGAGCGTTCCACGCACACTCACAGCGTGGCACTGCAGAGAAGCATCGTTTCTTCTTCGGAGAAGCAGGGTACAGATACCATGCAGTGTTATGGTGGTAGAGCTGCCACAGCGACGCAGCCACGCCGCATCTGGCAACCTCGCCAGGTCCTCGACCTGCACCCTACGAGAACTAATGCACGCAGATGGTCGCAAAGGCGCTGAGGGTCAGCGGAAAATATCGAGCAGTTAAGGGGACCACGTAGATTGCACAGTGTGGCGACACTGTAAAGAATGAGAAAGGCGGGACGCCTGCCGACTGCTGAAGCATAATCTTTCGAAACGTCGCGTTACGAGGTGCGCCGCCAAGCTCGCGCCCTGCACGCTGCCTTTACTTTGGCCCAACGCGATGAAATACTTTATAAATGGAACAATAGGTAGGCCATTTTTTAGTACGCTTATTAAAGGCCTAATCCCACTGACGTCGAGCTTGATGGATGGTAAGAGAGAGGTGGCGACGCTAACGGAGGGCCTCGCCCGACCCATCCACGGCGACGCCGCGCAGGCAGAATTCGCCGGGCATAGTTACAGAAAGCAGCATATATAAGACGCAGCCTTCCTGCATTTTTCCTACTCCGCGAAAGCATGCGCAGGTCGGGAAGTCGGTTATTACAGCGACAGCTGTATATGACTAACCTTCCGTAGTCTTTTCGGCGTCCGGAAAAAGAAACGGGCTTAGTGATTTCTAAAAAAAAAAAAATACCCATACGGGTGCAGTGCAGCGGCGCAGATGTACAAATGCACAACAGATCAGAACGCTCACCGTGAACAATAGCGTGACGTCAAGGTTCTCATTCTATATAAGCAGGAGAGGTATTGGTGGGCACGTATCGTTTGTACACCCGAAGAACAACATGCGTACGTGGAGCGCCGGACGGAACAGCAACGAGAATGTAAACGCCGCCGGCGCGAAACGACCATCGACGAAGAACGTTCCCGCGATGCTGAATGAAAACGACAATCGCGAGCCCGGGCGCTTCCGAACGAGCAGCGACGCCAGACTCGCAACGCAAAAAATCACAACCATTAAACTCTATGAAAATGAAATGGCCGCAAAAGCACTTTGCTTTTCGTTTGAGAGCTTTGAATGTCGTCAGCTTTCACTTCAATTTTATCTTCATAGAGTGGAATGGCCGTCATTTTTTGTACTAACGAGTGTTCCCGGCGCGCCACAGTCAAGGGACGCTGACGTTTAGTGCGGCCCTGCGCGTGACCAGAGAAGGCATAATGGACCTGGACCAGCTGCTTCTCCTCATGGCACTGTGGTCTGTCTAAGAGGGCGAGGAAAGTGAAACATCTGAAATACGGCTAAGATATGCGCAGCGAAATGACCGTTTAAGTCTGCATCGCCGACAGGCACACAAAGGAAAAGAGAAAAAAGTGGGAGAGAAAGATTCGGCAAACCCCATCTCCCTATGACTGTCAACGGTAACGCGTTAGCATTGGATCCATATAGCCACACGACATATTGCCGCCATCGAAACGAGTTACGTATGAGGCGCGTACTGTTGCGGGATTCCTCTTTCGCGCTTCCCTATGACCCTATGAACACTTGGCGCCATCTAGCGCCGCCGCCGCGAAGCCTGGGGTGGCATCCAACATGCATAGTGCACCGATGCTGGCGAACGCTGAGAAACACGTCATCCGGCAATCGCCATATGGTGGTAGTGCCGAGAAGTCCGCGCGTGGCTTCAGAGACGAGAAGAGTGGAGCGCCGGTGCCTGCGAACGCTGAGAATACTACCATTGCCTGCCGCAAACTCAGTGGCACATACTCAGTGACCCAAGTTGGTGAAGTGCTCATTAAGAGCAGCACATACCCCGTACATTCGTGGCGCAGCTCGCTAAGGCATTGGCGTGAAAGGCGTATACAGCGAAAGCGGCAGCCTACCCAGTGTATTTGTGGCGCAGCCTGCTAATACGTCGGGTTGCTATCATTGCAGAACCTTTATGACGTGGGAATTATGTGGCTTTACGTGCCAAAACCACGACCTCATTATGAGGCATGCTTTAGTTGGGGGACTACAGAATAATTTGAACTGCCTGGGTTTCTTTAATGTGCACCTTAATCTAAGCACACGGGAGTTTTCTGCGTTCGATTCTGCTCAGCAGCGGAGAAATTTAAGGGATGTTTTTCGTCTTTGTAGAGCAGCACATTCCCAGTGGAACATACCCAATGGAACATAGCCATTGAGACAAGCTGGTATGAAGAAGGTTTATTGAAGACTAGAGCAGGTCGAGGGCACACACCCAGTGCTTCAAGTCGGTGTGAAAGAGTATCTTCGAAAAGCCGTGCCTATCCAGTCCAGCATCTACAGTGACCGATATCGGTGTGGAAGAGCTTCGTTGAAGTGAGGCAAGCACGTATGTGCACGTTGGCACAAACTGAGTGACCCAAGTTTACTCGATGGTTGGTTTCGAACCCTGTTACATCAGCACAGCAGCCCGGATGCACTAAAAAATCGACCACAGACCACCTAGCGACCCAGGTTGGTGGCAGAACTGTCAGGTAGATACATATAAATACATAAATACACACATACATACATAGATAGCCGGCGGAAAGTGCGAGAACAACCTCAGAATGCTAACGCTTTAAAAACATACCTAAAGTTGGCTAAACGCTTGTTTGAGGAAGAGGCTAAGAGGAAGGGATATCGGGCTGATTGTGGCTTAGTAACGAAGCTTCAATCGCAAAGCTCCATTGTAAGTTTCTGTGATGTCAGCCCGTGGCGGGGCCCATTCCTCGAACGACATCGCTTCCTCAGCCTGGTACTTTTTCCGGAACGTGATCGCACTGTAATGTGCCTTTCCCTTTTTCCTTTTCTTTCTTTTCATCCTATAACTCTTTCTTTACCGCGCCTATAGAAATCGATCAATTTGATCTACAGTATATCTACGCGTTGTTAAACATTTCCTTTGGAATTCTTTTATTAGAAACGTCATGCCTCGTCTGAAATGACGAGTAAACTTCAGCTATGGCTGTCAGATTTGATAATTTTCGGAAGATGGAGAGTTTGGAAAGGTAAAAACTTCGACTGGGGGTGTCGTCGAAACTAGCTTCGAACGCTCCTAGCACTTCTTGCAGAAAGAGACGCGAGACTTGCGCGTTTGTCGACGCGGCAACATAATTTTTAAATGACAACAGCAGTGAAGGTACGGAAGAATCTCTCGCTTTGTCTAATTTTCGATCCAACGCAGAATGTGTTTTCAATTGTTTCGAACAGGGGTAGATGCTCACGAGCCCGTGTTATTTCTATAATTTTGGCAGGCTAATATGACGTAATAATAATAATATTAATATTATTTTCCCCACCGTGGGTTGTTTTTATGCACCAGCACTTCGACTGCGTATGTAGAAGTTATTACGAGCAATCCTTCCTATCATGTGGGGTTTTCACTCATACAGGAGCGCGCAGTCGATTTCAGACCGACCGTCGACCGAAGCTTGACGAGCTGTTTAATCTGTGACATTCTGGACACCGCCTGTGCCAGTGCCCTTATTCATTACTGTAAAATATTGCCCAACAACCTGCATTATTATACAGCACTGTACTGGAACTGAACAAAGGATGTGGATGATCCAGCGCCTGTTGAACGCCCGCTAGACCCCCTTGCATGCACAGAAAAGCTGATAGAATGCATTGCTCAAGTATGAGGAGGCTCCTTTTTGCTCCCTGACCTGACAACCACTGCTTCGCGAGCCTAAAGAATGTAGTAAAAAGCAAACCCGGTAACTGCTGCAGGTGCCTGCTCTAAAACATCTTCCGTGTGGAAGATATGCCGAAAATATATGGCTTTCCCGTATAGTACGGACATCACTATGGCTAGTAACGACGCCAACAAATCTTTATAACTTTTCTTGTGTCATCCGATTTCCAAAGTTCGGAAACTGGCAACCAGGTGCATATATTGTATATTGTAGATTTTCTGATGCGAAAACATCAAATTACCCATTGACGGAAAAAGCCGGAGTCTGTTGACTGTAGCAGCGAAACAGTTGGCTCTGACGTCACGTCACGAGCGGGCCTCGACGGAGCAGAGCGGACGAAAGGGAACACCTGCAGGCGCAGTAGCGCGGTAGGTGTTGCGTGAGGGGAGATGGCATCGCTGCGACGTCACGTCACCCTCAGTCTCGTTATTAAAAGCCGGGGTGCGGTCAATATCTCTGTCTCTCACCCCCACTGGACTTAGCTGCTGCGCGCGCCTGCCGGCTTTGGTGGTCGGTGCTGCTTTCTCGGTCTCTCGTCGCGAAGGGGGTCGGTTGGCACCGCAAGCTGCTGCTGTTTGCTGACTCGGGCAGCACGTACCGCTATGGTACATTGCTCGTAGCGCAAAACTCGAAGGACCGTTCAACAGCGTTCAACTGGATATTAATGTTTTCGCATTCACAACTCAAAAGAAGCACTTACGTGTCCTAGTATCCTTTTTTTACTATCACTACTTATACTTCAAATTGCAAATTATTGCTTTCCTTCGCATTTCTTGAGATGATTTTTTGAAGTTTCGCATAGCAATTCTCAAAAATTGTCTGAGCAATTTTTACTGTTGTTCATACACTCAGAACGCCAGTGATCAGGCTATGATATTATGTATCTCAGTATACGTTGCAACTACTCAATATTAAAGCAAACAAAAAAGACACTGAGAGCAAGCACACATATAGTGGTAGCGAAAAAGTTAACCTCCCTTTACTGCACGCAGTGTAGCTCACCGGGGACCTGTCTGCTAGACTTCCTATATCTTTCATTCCTCTCCTCCTCCTTCTTAGGCATTTGCATTCCCACACGAGGGGATAAACACTTGTTTGGGGCACCTTGCGCCTGGGCGCTATAGTGGAGGGCACTCACCTGACTCACCTGGCTCGGTCAGTCATGGAAAACGGGTTAGGTGCCTGTACAGACAAGAAATATAATTTAATTAAGCAACACCATGACTGACAAGCACAGGTGCTGGTGTTTGCTTAAAATAAATTGTTTAAGTTTTTCCTCCACGCACTTCTATTGTTTGTGTTCCTTACACGTTCCAGTGTTATAATATCCCATGAAAAACAATGCGACCGGAGCGCAAGAAAATATGAAAGCAAAAATATTTTCCTTGTCAGCCTTACGTGGTGCAAAGAAAAGAAAGCTATGTCTTTAAAAAAAAACAAAGAAGCTGTTGTGGCCCAGAGGACGCCAGATAACCCTACAAACATTTCGGTCTCTCTCTCGTAGAGGGACGACTCTCTCTACAATAAAGTAACGAGACAGCAATCTGCACTGTCCGCATGAAAACAAGCCACCACTTGTAAAAATGATTTGTAATCTTCATCTTAAGTGTCCCGTTCCACTCTAGCTTGCTCTCATAGTTTTGTAGAATTTGCTCATAAAGCATTAGTACAGTGCAGTAGCTACTGCCTTACTGCACTACTACAACCGCTACATTCCCGTCAGGCAAACGATGCAAAGCTAACTCTAGTCTAATCTAGATTCAACTCTTCCTTTGTCGTCATCACTGCCAATGCCAAAATATTTGCTCCCCAAGTAAGCGGTGGTTTAAACGCTAGCGTATTTAAACTTTGCTGCAGTAGAAGAACTTTGCAGTTTATCCACGAAAGTAGACGCTTAAGCAGCGCTCCGCGGAGGCAGCAGTAACATCACTGGGGTAGCAGGAACAAGCAAACAACGGTCGCGCGTATGCTTCTCATTCGAACCGAGATCGCGGCGAGCCAACAATGTTCCCGGCAAACAGGAGAAGGCGCAGACGCCAACAGGGAGAATAATTATGCAAATTGCTCTAAATTGCGCGGCGCATTTAGGCGACGCTCAGACGGAAGGCGTCCGAGCGCAGGCGAAATGATATGCAAAGCTTAAACCATTAGGTTTTTCTCGTGTCCGTGTGGCTGCATAGAATGCTGCGAGCATTGCTGCGTCGGTCGCAAATGAAGCTGCCTCTCTGCCTACGCCCCCGGCTATCGTCATTTTCCCGGCAGCCATCATTCCGGTTGCCCGTCGAAATGTAATCGGCAAGCGCTGCGCGAGGCCTTAACTGGTGCCTAGATGGCCCCATTCGGTGTTAAACTTTAACTGTGCTGCCTAGCGATTTGATTGGTCGATTCAAACGGCAAGTGGATTGATGTGGCCAGTTTTATCGAAAGCAAATTAACAACATTTGGCGAACGCAGTGCAACCGGAGCATATTTGAATCCTTGTCACTAATACAATATGACCAGTTTGTCCCTATAGGACGCAGATATTGAAGTTGACAACCGATGGTGTGTTGTGCGATCGTCGACGTCAAATTTGCAAACTATTTATCACTTCCAAATAGAACCGCCGGTGAATCCTGTGAATGGTGCTAGTTTCACAGGCTCATTACACAAATTCTCCGTGTCTGTTCGCACTATAGTGTGGAGAGAGGCAAGTTCCTTACAATGTCCCGGATCGATTGCACAGTCATACACTACTAACGATCTCCGAATTCCGGCTCAGTGTTGTCAAAAATCGGCCGCTTTGAGTTTATATATAAACTTCTTCAGTTCCTGAGGCTCAGAAGCCTAAATAATAGTTTTATTCCAACAGTCGACCAATGACATCAAAAGTCTCGACGTGACGGTGACCACCCGCATTGCCATTTGTGGCTTTGGGTTCCACCTGTTCCTGCTGACTTCTCATCCAAGCTTGTCTCCGAATATAAAGGCTAGAGATCGCAGGCATCGAATATAACGCGGACATCGCCTGTGAACTATTACGTCGAGCCTGTCACGCCGTCTACAGACCAACGCTGTCGTAGTCGTGAAACCGTCCACGTGTACAGCGCCCGAAGCTATACTACGACCATCTTATAGTTATGTTCGCCACGAGTCGCCAGGATGGCCCCTTTTCCAATGGGGGGGGGGGTGAGGGGGGGGGGGTGATTGCAGCGAAGAGGAATGCTCGTCGCGGCCGCCACATCGCTGCTTCTCCGGAGAGTGGCGCGAGCTCAAGAATGCCTGGGCTGCTGTGATTGAAACGCGGTCAACGCCGCTTGCTGTTCTCGTGTACTGTTCCTTGTTCGCTTTAGTATATATATATATATATACATATATATATGTATATAATAGCCAACATATGACGCCAAGGAGTACATCGGGGAAATTACCTGTTGTTGAAGTTAAAATGTAGGAATTAATAAAGAATAGGGTACGGACAGTGCACGAAAAGATATCGTGTCGCCGGGGGGGGGGGGGGGGGGGGCAAAAGCGCAACCTCCGCATTACGCGGGCATGGCACTGCCTATTGTGTTACGGCGGCAGCTATCCATCCACTCACTTAGGTATTTATGTGTACTAGGTCTAGCCGTGGGAGTCTTAGCCAGCGCCGCTCAGAGCCATGGCAGGCGGATGGGAACATCCTTTCTTTTTTGTACGATGGTCTCACGTAACAGGTACGTGAACTTAGAAAGGAGGGACATGACTCATAAACCATCGTAAGCTGCGTAATGTAAAGAAAAGATAAATAAATCAATATGAAAGTGGACGAAATACAACCGGCTGATGGAGGGATGCGAAGACGGGGGTTCGTATCCCATCTGCAGCCAATTGTCTCTTCATTCAATTTCACTTGGTAACGACAAATAATTTGCCCTCTGCTGCATTTCGTGTCATTGCTTCTTCACTTATTCGGATTTGAGTAATAAAAATCGGGCTTCTCGGTTTCCTTTCTTCTCGTTCATTCACGACGAAAACGAAGATGAAGTGATCTGAGCAACTCATTCAACAGCAGCTTCCTGATTTTATTTTAACCGGTAATTCAACCCTATTCAATGCTATTCCCATATATATTAGGAAATTTATGCTCTATATTATTTTGGAATAATCCACCCATTTCTTGGCCAATCTCCCATCGTGGGTAGGAGACACACGTGCCACAGGCTACAACAACAACAACAACAACAACAACAACAACTACAAGCGTCGTTTCCTGCCTTGCTGCGCTAGTTTTGTCCTAGCGGAGGCTTAATTGTGCTTCTTGGACGAGAAGTCATCCGAAGCGATGACAGACGACACGCCCCCACTTGCGTCGAGCCCGCCTCTTCGCACTGCGTCTCGCAGGGACATATTGTAGGGCTTGCAACGTAGCCATGGAGACGTCCGGTTCCTGTTTCTCCAACAGCGAGCCAATGGACTCCGACAACGACTACACCGTCGTGGAGGGCAAGCGACTGAAGAGAAATACCGCAAGACAACCAAAGACGTGAGTGAGCAGGGCCCCAACTCCGCCTACTCCGACTTGCAGGATTGCTTTTGTGCCACTCGACATCTCTAAGAATTTAAATTCTGTACACAGACAGATTCTTAACACTTACCTTGGTAATGCGGCTCCGAAAGGAATTAACGAAGTGCGTTTCAACACAAAGAAAAATGTAGTCACAGTGGAAGTAGCGACGCAGGCCGCCCTAGAAAAATTGAAAACTGTGCGCATACTAGGACACATAGAAGTGCGGTCGTTGGTTGCGCACAGTGGTCGCACTAGGGCAGGTGTTATATCCGATGTCGTGATTGACATTAGCGACGAAGAGCTACAAAGTCTTCTGTCTTCAACAGTGAATGTCATTGATTTTCACCGCTTCGGTCACTCGATGAGCGTCAAGCTTCTTTTCGAGCGAGACATGCCACCTGATCATGTCAAGGTGGGCTACGTGAGACACCCGGTGCGTCCTTATGTGCCCCGACCATTGCAATGTCACAAGTGCCTAAAGCTAGGCCATGTCAGCGCTGTCTGCACAGGCCAGACGGCATGCCTCCGCTGTGCCGGCAGCCATGACGTATCTTCATGCACAGTAAGACAAACAAAGTGCTCGAATTGCGATAGACCCCACTAGGCTAATTCCAAGGATTGTCCTAATCAGAAAAAGGAGAAAAAATATACTTAACCAAATGAGCAAGACAAGTATGTCCCACAAGGAGGCGGCAGCGTCAGTGCAACACCGGAGGAGACGAACGCGTTGTCGGCGTGGACAAGCTGTAGGTCCAGACGAGAGCTTCCTGGCTCCAATTCCGCAGGTCCAGCAGAAGGTGATTAAATCGGCAGCGATAGATCTCTCAAAACGATTGCTTCAAGCGAGCCGCGCAAGCCCGGAACTGAATGTATGGCCACGCTTACCGCCGCGCACACAAACCTCAGACTGTCAACGCGGGCAAGGACAGTGCACTCAGATATCACCATCGAACTTTGTCATCAAAGCCACGCTGCGACAAATAATTGCCGCCCTGCAGCTGCTACTGTCCGGTTTAAATACGCCAGTAGCGCTAACAGCGGCAAAATATATGAACGCTATAGACAGTCTCTTCGCTACGCTGCAGTAACTTGCACCTCTCCCCGCGAAGATGACTGTGCTGTGCTGTGAAGTGTACACGTACGCATTGCACAGAAACATTATGCTGTGCAGCCCTCATCATATTCACCATACCATCACCTTCCTTCCTCTTCACATCCTGTCTCTGTTGTTCCCCAAACCCCTTCCCCAGCGTGGAGAAGCAGGCTAGAGGCATTTCACTCAGGCCGACCTCTCCGCCTTTATCTCTATATTATCTCTCTCTCTCTCTCTCGTGCATTCACCCACACACACACACATACCCACGCACGCACCCATACACAAACACACACTGCACACACACACTGGTTGTCACTTTGCTTCTTTTGAGGCGAAACAACGAGACAGGGGTACTACAAAAAGTGATAAAACAGGAGCTTTACTGCCTGGAACACTGAAAAGGTTCCGGGGAAGTACAATGGGCATATAACTTCACAACCACGAATGAAACCATAGCCGCAAAGCCGGCCCCATTTCTGAACCCCCCCCCTCTCTCTCTCTCTCTCTCTCTCTCTCTCTCTCTCTCTCTCTATATATATATATATATATATATATATATATATATATATATATATATATATATATATATATATGTGTGTGTGTGTGTGTGTGTGTGTGTGTGTGTGTGTGTGTGTGTGTGTGTGTGTGTGTGTGTGTGTGTGTGAACTCCGGTGGATCTATAAAAGCACAGCGAGAAACCGTTACATATTGGGTGAAGGTTAAAGATGCGAGAAAGAGAGAGGGAGAAAAAGAAGAAGACGGAAGTAGAAGGAGACGCCGTTGCCTAGGTAAGGGCGTGAAACCGTGCCGGAAGTGATGCATCACGCGTCAGGAAAGAAAGCCAGGATTAATCTGTGGCCCGCTGCTTCTGCACAACTCGGGCGTGATTGAGAGTCTGCTAAAGGGACGCCGCGTCACTGCGTCCAAAGGAACCAGTCAACATTCCGGCGTTTATCGCAGTCCACGCTCGGTGGGCGCCTCAACTAGGCTGTAGAGACAATTTTAAATGTGTAAGCATTTCTCTACCTGCCCAGCAAGGAAACCCGTCCATCCATCCGTCCGTCCATCACGTAGGACGATCGCTTTCAACATAGGGCCCGCAGAAGCCAGCGGATTAACCTTCGTGCTGCCTCTCACTTCTACGCGAACTAAGATAACACAGCACACATCAAGCTATCAGCACTCGACGCAGTATGTCTCCATCACAGATCGCTTTCAAGATAGGACCCGCGCAGCCGCGCCGTACACAACCGCCACCGGAGTACGGTTGACAACGGGTGACAATGGTTCGCATTCTGAGGAGGCAGCGTCATCGACCCCGTCTACCTATGTGGGCCTACCAAACGTAACATTGTTCAATTACGTCACGTACTACAGCGCGCACCGGCCGGTGCTCGTGTTCCACGAAGCATCATATAACACCATCATATAACATGAACACCATCATATAACACCATCATATAACATGAATGAACATTGCTAATACTCGCCTCTTCTTCGTCGTCTCAGGGTGGTGTCAGTTACCATTTCCGTTTTGCGACCATGCTTCACCGTTTCATGATTCTCTCGCGGTGTTTCTCAAAATTATGCAAAATACAGCAGCATACGACGACGAAACGGGATGATTAGCAGTAGACGCTTACGCATCATTTATATAACTTCCACCGGAGATTCTGCGTCTATTTTTTGCCTTGTTATATCGATGATATTTGCTCATTTCTCATTTTCCTGCTCCTGTTTCCTCGCGCAGATATATCTGCCCCGCTTTTAATCTTGTCGTCCTTTTTTATTTTAATTGTGTAAGCATTTGTATGCCTAAGCAACGTCCGTCACGCAAGATGATCGGTTTCGAGATAACGCCGGCCGCGGCGAGCGAATTGGCCTTCGTGCTGCCTCTTGCCTCAACTTGGAGTAAGCGGCGAGAACACGCCACATACGAAGCTATCAGCACTTGTGGCACTATGTCCCCATCGCACATCACTTTCAAGATACGGCCCGCACAGCCACGCCATACGCAGCCGCCACCGGAGTACGGTTAATAATAATAATATTTGGGGTTTTACGTGCCAAAACCACTTTCTGATTATGAGGCATGCCGTAGTGGAGGACTCCGGAAATTTCGACCACCTGGGGTTCTTTAACGTGCACCTAAATCTAAGCACACGGGTGTTTTCGCATTTCGCCCCCATCGAAATGTGGCCGCCGTGACCGGGATTCGATCCCGCGACCTCGTCCTCAGCAGCCCAACACCATAGCCACTGAGCAACCACGGCGGGTGCCGGAGTACGGTTGATCACGGTTGATAATGGTTCCGCGCGGAGGGATAATGCGCTACGATAATCACACTGGGATGCGTGGAGATAAGCAACTGGCACAATGATTATGCGTACGTAACTGCCCCTGCAATTCCTGCGTGATTTCTCTTTTTTTATTTCATTTCTTATGCTAGACACTCAACTTCTTGCCTTTTCTACGGATTACATGACGTTTATATGCTACGCTAGCTAGGCCCAGTAAGGCGGCGTTGAACATCAGACTATTTTATCATTTGTTTTTGTATATATTTGCTTTGTCCTTTGCGTTGTGTATGTGTGTTTCTTCGTCAGGTCCCCCGTCTCTTCTTGATAGTTTTAAATTCCAAGTTTCTATCGCTTTTTTTGTGTGTGCATGATTCCTTGTTGCCTCTCGACAAAATATGCCACTGAGGCACTACTGCCAGTTTAGTTACTATTTCTCACCAAGAGCTCGGCTCTTATCGAAGCAGCATTTCAGCTAGTCAAAATATTTTTTTCCATTTAGAGGGCACCTAAGCAAGTGAGGAGGAGCATTTCGTATACACGTATGCTTAGGATCACGACGGGGCACATTTACTTTGATTCAATGTATCGTTAGACAAGAAAAAATAATTCGACGGAACGTCGAACCACCTAAAGTGTGGGAGGCATAAAACAACATGAAGATGAGTGAGGTGAACATTGCACCATATCAACCGTGTGGAGCGAGCTCAAAAATCCACAGTTAGGGAGGGCCTTGCTCTCTTGTTGCGACGCTCACATCCGCTGTCACCGCCAGTGATGGTACTCTTGTAGGTCAGACGTCACCCACTAAAAAAAAAAAAAAAAAAAAAGAAAACCTGCCATTAAGGCAACACACATGGTCAAGAAAATCCCCTGCGACATTTTTTTTCGCCACCAGCCATCGAACGCAAAAAGTAAAAAATATATATATACATTTAGCGCTAAAGTATGTTGGTACTGCCACAAGACCGGTCACTTAGGAAAAAAGTAGTTTCGTTCTGTTTCTCTCCTTTTTTTTCTCTCCGTTTTCGCTGACCATCAGTTAGCGGAATATAAGTTAAACGACACAAGATCGTGTTATTTTTTCGTGTGCGGTTTTCCCGGCGTTTTCGGCGAGACCAATTGCGAAGCCGTGTCACTTCGGCCGTTTCTCGGCATCATGTAGACACTTTGGCGACTGAACCGCTGTTGTTTTTATTTTTTTGTCCATGATTGTTTACGAAATATTTTTTACTCGTAATTCCTAATTAGCCACAGGAAGAGGAAAGTCTGCCAATGGAGAGGAAGTGACAGAGGTCACAGCGGATCGAATATTCGATTCAAGTGTGCCTTCACAGTAAACGTTCCGCCACTAAGGAGAGGCTGTTGTTTTGCCAAGCGGCGTTGCCAGCTACGCATATCGTAGGGTATTAAAAACATTGCCGTGCCGTCATGCGGCAACTTTTGACGTATTTTGTTCCCGTGTCGCGCTCCGAGAATCGGATACGCGTGAGACGCCCGAGGCCAGGGAACGCCAAATTCGATATACGCTTTTACAAGATGCAGTCTGAAACGAAGTGAACCAGGCAGCCGCTGAAACCGAAGCAAGCTCGCGCGTCGCCTGCCATCCGCCCACATGGAAAGTCGTATCGCGTTCGCGTGAGTCTAGAATATTGCCTCCGCTTTCTGTTTCCGCCAATTGAATTTGCCATACTTTAGCCAGCGCTCAGCCAAGAAGAGAGAATGCGATACAGTACTGCGGATACTGAAGCAGACTACTTGTGTAGAAGCAGCGCATGATGCAGGGATTGTCTAGATATGTTTACGCACGCAAAAGCGCGGGTGTCTACACGCACGTGCAGGTCTCGAATAAAAGAATGCATTTTGATCGCTGACACAGGTGATGGCACGTCAAGGTTGGTAATAGTACCGCTATCAGTGAAGTCACAGTCCCTATCATGTTGTAGATTGAGGTAAAAGGAGGGTGCTATTAGTTGACTGAAAAAAAAAAGTTCCTTGTTCGGAAAACTCATTCGGTGATCGACTTAAGCGCACTTGTTCCGCTTGAAACGAGATCACAAAGAGCCGCGAGTGTTAAAGTGCCGCGTGGGATGGGTGTCTTCCGACTGCTTTAGAGCACGAATCGCGCACGATTAAAGCGCAACGCCTGCCACGCTATTGGCCGCGCTCCTGCGAGTAGCTCCCATGGCGACGCTTCTGTTGCGCAGAAGCATTTGCTTATGCCGTGCTGTGTCCCACCAACCTGTCGTCCCCGCGTATTATTAGAACGCCATCTGAGCAGCTTCAGCTCAACGCGAAACCTTGCTGCCTGTTTCACTGCTTCGCCCTTCGGGAGAAACTGCCCATTTTTCATGGTGGAGATAAATTGAGAGAGAGAGAGAGAGAGAGAGAGAGAGAGGAAGCGTGTGTTTTTGAAAAAAATTATGAGCACTTTGTCTATATGCACGGCTCAACTTCCAGCCATTTATTCAGAGTATAACTATATAACTAAAGAGAAAAAGCTGCGTTCTCAAAACATAGTTAATGTATATAAGCTCACTTGGGGCTCTTAATATGCGATGTTTTTGTTGCGTGCAGTCGTCGGTTTAATGGTACCAGGTCAGTAAAAAAAAAACAGACAATTTACTTAGTTACTGCAGTACGTCAGGAAACGAAGCAGAGAGTTTTTTTCTCTTGGAGTTTATAATTGTTAGTACGGAAACTAGGTCCCCGTGAAAGGCTTTCTTCTCCTATTCCACCGTGAGGCCTGAGATTGGAAACATGATATTGTTTGAACATATGAAACTACATTACCCGCTCGATGTTTCTATGAAAAAAAAAATCACTTTGGAACGTGTTTTTCGTCCACTGCGTACATTTTGAAGAAATATTTATACTTGCAAGGAGAAAAATTCGGCATCCATCGTTCGCTCGTTATCTTACCGTGTGTGATGTACTAAGGAAGCGCCGTCTAACTTGTGATGTGTAATTTAGTGACTACTTGAGATGGTAGAACACAGGAGGCAGACGAAAAAGCGAATCAATCTTGTGTTCATCTGTTTACTTCCGCACCGTGTGCTTGCGCTTTCTCTGTGTTCTTGTTTTTGTTTTGCTTTCCTTTTTGTTCAGCTGTAGCCATGCAACATTATGAAATCCAAGTATATGGTGCTTGTTAATACATCGAAAACACCATGCATTGGATGCACAAGATAACTACACACCTCAACCACATTTATCGATTGAGAAGTCTGAAGTGGGATGCCTAGGAAACACTTCACAGATCACACATGTGAAAGAAAAAGAGTAGAGCAGAGCATAAATAAACATACACTTAATATCAGTCCTCGAAATTTGGTTCATCTGCCTTCATTACATCATGTAGTAGTCTATAACGTTTAGTCTACAGTTCCAGTACTGACGTTGGTATGCTGTTACTGCCAATAACAGCAAAATATTGTATGGTTCAGGTTAAAGTTACGAAATTCCTGTTTTTGCGGGGCTTGTAAACATGTCGTGAACACATTAATTGTGCCATTTTTAATGTCGGTAGTCAAAAGCAGCTTCCTTCCCATTGTCATGGATTCCCAGGTGAAACCAAGAGCAAACAAAGTTTTGCTGTAACAGGAAAATCAGCAACACATTCTTACGTGGTCAGAGCTCTTTACCTCGAGAATGTGCCATAACTTGTGGTGGTTTGTTTTAGTGGCACACTCTTTTTCGTGATATTCGTGAAGATGGTTGCCATCACCCAAGAAGTGAACATCTGTCAGCCAGCCATTCAAATGAGAATGACACGTATTCGTGACCCCTCCCCCCCCTCTCTCCACACATTTTCTTTTTCTGTGACTACCAAGGCGTAATTTATATAGGATTAGTTCCTGATGATGCTGCGATTAACACCCCCTTCAATCGCGGCATTTTTGATTAACTAATATATCCCGTTCATCGAGGGAGATACCACTTGCCAGAACGTGGCAGCTGGTTCCTCCTTGATAACAATGCTCGCAAACCAGGGTGTCTACCAATCAGGAAAACCAAGAAAACCGGGAATTCTTAGGGATTTTGAATAGTCTGGAAATATTCAGGGGAAACTCAGGGAATTTGTGTTTCTGTCAGGTAAATTAGCTGTTTTTTACTGAAAGGGAACGGAAGTCGTGGTATGCTGGCTCGAGTAACCGAGAGGAATCGTAACGAATCGTGTTTGACGCCGTGTCATCGGCTGGAGTTGTTGCCAGTGTACAGTCAACGACCGACTTTCCGGACGCCCGACAATTCGGACGGCTTTCGAGGCCCCACCATGTACTCCATATTAGAGAGCCTATGTGTAAGAACGTCTGAAATTTCCGATGCAAGAACCCATCGCCGTCTAATTTTCTGTACTTTTTGCCGTGAGAACAGGTCCGAAATGGCATTACTAGAGCCACCACCGCAGCCATTTTGATTACCTCGTCGCCTCGAACCGGCGCTCTCGCACGCTGATCCATTGGCAGCCATATGCACGACCGCAGCAACGCTAGGCCTAGCTGTTTAGACGTTCGCTATTTAGCTTCTTGCCGTTCTGTGCCGTGTTTTTCATTGAAAAGAACTCGTCGCTGTCAGCAATGCAACCGACTCTGCCTTTGGGTCCTCGCAATTGGTTTCGAAGCTCGGAAAGCACAACGCGTTGCACGATGCCGGTTTTCAAAATTAAGCTTCGCCTCAGTACAGAAATGTTACGCGGTGAAGCGTATGCAAAAGTATTGCGGTGAAGCATAAAAAGCACGGGAAGGGGCAATTGTCACGGGAAACAGTAATGTATTCCTTCATTATACACGCGTGCACCCGCCACCTCCTGTCACAGTACGAGCACCGATATGCCTACTAGGTGTACTGGCAGTCCACCAGAACTCTTTCGGATGTGCATGCAGTGAGTGTAGACCTTAAGGGCAGTAAAACCCATGCATTTATTTTTTTCCCGACTGACTTTTCGGATGTTTACGACTTTCTCGAATACGACTTTCTCGGATGTTTACGCGGCCCCTAGTGGGTCCGAAAAATTGGACTGTGACTGTACAACTAACCGAAAAGATGCTTCAAATGGTCCGTGGGGGCTAACGTGCGGCGGAAGGACGACGAGAACAGAAATAACCTACGCATTGAGGAATTAACGGGAAAGGATGCGTGCCGCCGCTTCTTTGAAGGAGCTTGAGCCCAAAAAAACGAAGCGTTGGCTGACGCCTAGATGCAGGTGTCCCTTATACAAACCAAAATAAATTCTTTAAATCAGTGAAACGCAACGCTGAGGCGTTGTGCGTGGCTGAGAATATAGTAGGACAGTTGAGCTTTCCGGCTGTTAGAGAGAAGTTCACTTGTGTCAAAGTTCAAGTCTCACACCAATGAGCTTGCCATCATTTGATAGAAATAGCTGATCTCAGAAAATAATTGCTTTTGTATGCATCTCTTTTTTGTTTGTATTTAGGACTGTTCGACAATGAGTTCTAGCATTTGTTTCGAATATTTTTTTTCGCTGTACATTTTACTAACCCCTCCCTTCTGTTTTCTTTTTGAGTAAAGTAAGCACTGGCATTTACTATTCATACTGCAATAATTGATATTTTATTATTTGACGTGCTTACCAGAGAGTGGCACCATCTGGCGACATGGTGTCAGCCCGTCTTGACATAGAACTAAGTTTAGTGTCACTTAGTAAATCTAACAAAGGCGCTCAGGGAACACCTGGAAAGCTCAGGGAATTTGGAAATCTCAACTTGGTAGACATCCTGGTAAACATGTTACATCAGTTGCGACACAGTTCTTGTCGAATAGCGGGGTCTCCAGGCACACTTATCAAGGTCAATAGTTAAATAAGCCCCCGCCGACCTTTTCCGTTTCCCAAACTCAAAGTGGTACTCAAGGGACATTATTTTAGGACTCTTCAGGGTATGCAAAATCCGTGAGAGCGCAATTTAAGGCTATTCTATACAATGACTTGAAAACCAGTTTTGGGGAGCTCGTGAAGCGGGCAGAGTTCTACATGAAATACAAGGGAGACTAGCTTAAAAATAATCACCTTGCTCTGCTGTAGTTACTTCTTATTTACGGATACCGCTATCATTCCTGATATATTTTTTTTTCAAACTTTGCAATAGGCAGTAACGTAATACAGTAACGTACTGCAGCTGGCGAGGTAAAGATTAAATGACAGTGGGGAGCCGAAGAAATTGGTAGAAAACAGTGTGAACTAAGGTGCAGCTGCTACGGGAACAGGCAGAGGCCTGATTTTCTTGCGCTTCGTTGGTTGTAAGTGTGTGCCTTAGGGGTAATATTAGAAAGCCATACATACAGGGAACCGTTCATCCAATTTGCGACTACTGGCGGATAATCCCGCAATAAACCTCAGTAATAGCGTTGGAAGAAAAAAAAGAGAAAGAAAGAAAGAGAAAGAAAAGAAAGAAAAAAAACAAAAGGAAAGAGAGGAAGTACGAATCCACCCATTCTTCCATACTCTAGAAGACACTGTCTTCAAAAGTTTATTTGGTTTAAGTGCCTTTTACTTTCTGCAAAGCCGTCTTCATAGTTTCGCTGTGTTCGCACTTAAGCTTAGCTCCGCAAAGGGTTGGCCCCTTTCTCTTACTTTTTCCCACGAGACTTTTATCAAATTATTGTTTCGGACGACATAGAGCAGCTTCGGCACGAGCGCAACAACGGCAGTAGGTGCTCTGTAATATACTATATGAGTGCGGCCTCGCCAGAGGCTAGTTTTGCGACCGCACCACTGCTCGATCCGCCCGTTGGCGGCATTTTTCCTCGGGGAGCCCACCGGCGGCTACTTTCTTTCGCATTACCCCGATTACCTTCGTTGCCTCCGGACTGGACCAAAGATTGGCCATCCGTTACACGTACGTCAGCGCTTATCAAAGTTCCGTCAAAGGGAAGCGGGAAGCGAGTGAGTAAACAACGCTGGCACTGGTGTCGCTGCCAGTTTTCCTCACCATCAAGTGTTCAGTAGCGCGGCGTGGGCACCCGCCTAGGAAGCGGAGGGCATCGGTTTCGGCCACCTTCTAGCCGTAACTAGACTTCTTTTTTCCTTTGCACCCGTACGCTTTCTTTCCGTCTTTATTCTTTTTTACTCCATTCTTTCTTTTGTCTTACCTGCCCTCGGACAAATGATAAAAATCCTAGCAGCCATTTCGCACTTGTCTTTGGGCCGGCAGGTGGCGTTTGGACTACGCTGAGCTCTTCGAGTCATGTTCGACGAAGCCCCGAAAGGGGGGAAAAACGGAGGAGAAAACGCCCCAGGAAGTGGTAGCCTATAGAGCTTCGAAACGGTCAGTGAACTGAGCGGGCTGCGCTCGGGGAATTCAATTACGTCGACTTTTGTTCCATCCTTCATTTGCCTTGGCTGTGTTACTCCTCTGCCGGTTCGTAAGACCATGTGGCAAAACACGCAGATACGGCATTCTTGGAACGTATACGCGGCCAGAGCAGGAGCAAGCGCATCACTTTCGCCTTCGTCCGACATAATGCATCCAGAGCACACTCCGCTGTCGCCTGCACAGCGTCATTGTTTGCTCGTGCTAGAATGACGTCACGATCCTTCCGTTTTGCTTCGAAAGAGACCGAAACGGGGTTTGCTCGCTCCCGTGTTTTTGCACAGCGGTGTGCTTCGGTTGTCATGTCATCGTTGTCATAGCGCCTTCGCCGTCTTCATTGCCGTCCTTGCATACTTTTCAGGAGGTGCGTACACAAGTGAAACAGTTTCGGAACAGAGTGGCGAGCACCTGCTGCCTCTGGTAATCAAAATACAATTGCTTCAGGCTGGTTGGTTGGTACGATCACTCGGTAACAGGAAGCGCGAATTCCACGAGAACAGAGGATCAACAAAACACGAACGCTTACATTATCGGGCTTTAATGCAAGAGGCGCTTACGCACACAGAGACAATCACACGAATGACAAGGAATAGGTGGTGGCACTGGCTAACACTCCGAGGGTTCTAGTAGATAAGCATAAATACCACGGAAAGTGGATGGGAACGCGGCACCGCGGTAGCTGAGTTGTTAAGTGCATCGCGCGCGTAATGCAAAGGCGTGGGTTCGTGTCCCACTTGCGGTCCGTTGTTCTTTCATCAACTTTTGACTCTATTTATTCATCATTTGTTAAATTCAATCAAGGACTACAAATAATTTCCCAAATGCTGTCCTTGGTGACGTTGTTTGCTGGCTTGTTATGACTATATAGATACAGGGTATCCCACGTAACTTCAGCCAAGATTTTCAATATGAAACGTGCGTCGCAAGCGAATTGAACCAAACGCATACTATTCGCATGGTCTATAGTAACTCATGCAATATTTTTCTTTCCCATAACTCACTCATGGATTAAGTTTAATTTCCCAAATTTTAAATTATTGGCTGAGGACCCAAAGTATGCTACGCAGATTTGTAGAGCATCTTCAGAAAGCACCAATCGAGTTGTTTCCTGACTGCGTCTCACTTAGTCCATTTACTTAGTCTCACGTAGTCCATATATATATATATATATATATATATATATATATATATATATATATATATATATATATATATATATATATATATATATATATATATATATATATATATATATATATATATATATATATATAGTCATATCAGAAGAAGCCAACAGGCTTCTTCCGATATGACTAATAAATATCGGGCCCCTCGGTTAACCCCCTTTCTTCTCGTTGTGTGTGTATATCTTACTAGAACCGAGCCCCTTGGTTCCTAGAAGGAAAAATAGAGAAACACAGCAAGAAACGTCAGACCACCGTACCCACGTGTCATGCGCTATGCCGTCGTTCAACTATTGCTGTTCGGCACACCGTATGAACGTATTAATTTATTTTTAGCAAGGAAACTCGAAGGCTTCATTATGTTTTATTTAGAAAGTTTCCCCCCTGCAAAATACAACGTGCGAAGCATCATAAAAAGCCAACCAAGAAAGACACCAAGAACAACACAGGGGAAAGTACTTCTACTTAATAATTGAATTAAAGAGATTATAAATTAATGGAAATGAAAATGAATGAAAAAACAACTTGCCGTAGGTGGGGAACGATCCCACGTCTTCGCATTACACGTGCGGTGCTCTAGGAATTACTCTACCAATAATTAAATTATTATTAAGTACAAGTAATTTCTCCTGTGTTGTCCTTGATGTCTTTGCTTGTTGGCTTCTTGTGATATTATTTTAATATATCGGGCCCCTCGGTTAACCCCCTTGCTTAACGTGCGAATCATGAATGTTAAATCTATATGTATACGTATAATTTGTTAGTTCGATGGAGCCCAATAGGGCTGTATGGTGCGGGACATATATACAAAGATGGTAATTACGCGGACAGCTTGAGAGCAGGCTCACAGTGTCGTCTTGTTGGGCACAGTCCATGGCGATTACACATTAGGTGCGGTAGATCTGCGAAGGCAGCTGGCAGAAGTGAGCAGTCGTGCCGAAGGCTGGCCGATGGTTCGCAGCCCGTAGACAGGTTGCAGCTGCACCAGCGCAAACTATGTCATCCCGTTGCATTTCTGCGGCATTTACTCTCGAGCGACAATACCTGTTCACGGTCACAATAATCAATACACGAATTATCAAAACATGACCTGCACCTGCAGTAATGGAAGTGAATCGCTAATTGCTCGTCTACCCCTCTTGGCATTTTATTTTCCAGCTCTCTCAGGCATTTACTGACACAGCATTCAGTCCGCCCAACGAAAACGCGCTCAGATAACGGGATTGTGTAAATCATGCCCCCTGCGCGCAGCCTACGTAGGCCTACTTGCTGTGGTGCTTAAGGCTACATGTCTCCTTTTCCCTCTGAAGCACATACGTTTTCATATCGAGCTTGGACAGCTTTTCAGGAGCCAACAAATCGACCTCGCGATGTTCGCTTTGTTGACAATCGTCTTGAGATTGTGCGCCACCCCAAGAATATAGGGCATCACAGCCGTTACGTGATGCCGCTGGGATGCATTCGTTACGGGAGCGCCTTTCCTTTACCACGGTTCTGTGTAGGCGCTTTGCGACAGCCTTGATGTGGGTAGACTGATGCTATCGCACAGGCAAAAAAATGGTTGGTCGTAACTGTGCTGCGTAAGGTGAATGCATGACTTCTTCAGGGCGTTAGTCAGGTGCATATGTTCCTCCGACCTCTTCACCATATTGGTGTGGGTAGTGGAGCACGATAACAGTGGCTTCCGGCACCGAGGTACAATGACATATGCCATTGTAAGATACCCTGCCAACTAATTCAAGGAATGCCCGCACAGACATCATACAAGTATTGTGGAATGCTGCCACCCCATTTGCAAAAAAAAAGAAAAGAATGTGTCATCAATAAAATTCAGTTGTTTGTCGTGAACTTACGACTAATACAGATATTTAACGTCTGTAAAATGCCCTAAACTTGACGCTTGTATGCACAATCAAAAGATTCAACAAATTGCTCGGTATTTATTCGTTGGTAACGGAGCATTAAAGTCAGTTGAAGTTAGCACTCGTGTTTCACCGATTATGTGCCCATGTCAATGTTACGTTGCTTGTCACAATTAATGACAGAAAATCAATTGAAACCTGTGAGTATAGCTAAATTCTGCTAATTTCTTGTGACGTTGATATTACGACTCATGCTTAGAAATTAAATGCGCGGACCGAACCATTCAACGGTTCACATTAACGTTGACTTGCGATTAACGCAATCAATAGTGCTGTGGCTCGGGATAGTGTTCAGGCCTGGGATCCTCCAGGCACATTGATGAGTACGTCCGGTAGTAGGAAATGAAGGAAAAAAGGTTTATTTTACACTATTTGCATTGGCTCCAGATACGGAAGCTCATACCATGTAGGGGCATATTAGACGTCTGAGTTACATGAGGACACGTCAACACCTCCTACTGCGCCAAAGGTCTCCGCTTTTAAAGCTGTCGTCTTGCATAAAAGACTAGACTAGGGAATCTAATGAGTATCTCGGCCAATCACAATCACCGAACTGGTCGCAAAATCCTCCCCATGCGAATTGTGCGACCGTCTTTGAGTGTTGTAGCGCGTAGTATCGCGTTACTGTGTGAATTTTCCCGTTTCCCTCTTTTCCCCACTTCTTCTTCTTTCTCCTTTTATTACCTTTACACCTTTCCTCAGTACAGGGAAGCCAGCCGGTACTTACACTGGCTAACCTCCCTGTCTTTCCTCCCCTTTGTCTCCTCCTCCTCCTCCTTCGCATGCCGTCGCACTGTTTCGCCTGGCTCCGCCTTCTATAACTTTTACCTTCGCCCCGTATATGGTGTAAGCGCGTAGCAATCTGGGAATCGGAGGTTGACCTGGCTTCCACGGTAGCCTTCACCATGGTCCCTTTCATCAATTAGTTCAGCTTGTTAAGGTCAGGTTCAGGTAGAGTCATCATTGTGGTAGTAACCCTCTCCACAGAGGGCGGCAGTCGTTTCCGCCTCGCAGTGAGCTCCTTTGTTTTCGCGTCGCTGTCTGGCCGCGCAGTGATGAAAGGACGGCCTCATGGGGAACGTCCAAGGAATGCTCATCGCTGTATCGAGGCGTAACGATAGAGAGATTACTTTTCTTTAGCAGATCATCATGTCGACTAATGCAGACCATCATATTGACATCATGTCAACACTTTAGCTTCCCGTGTGTGGCATTAACTGAATAACACTGGACTGGACAAAGGAACCAGCCACGGTGAAACTTACCGGGCGAGTACTAACGTTCAGACTTCGTAAGAGAACACGCTTTGTGCACGACTAGTTTTAGTTGCCGTTCACCGTGTGCTTAGTGTGCCTAGGGTGGGCTCGGCGCTTAGCCACCATCGTTCGTGCATTTAGAGTGTAGCCGTGCGTCACATGGTAAATGTCGATTAAAGGTTAAGGGCCGAGCGTGGCGATGTCGGCGGTGTGGTGATAACGCCGAAAATGCGATGACGATTGCGATGTACAACATGGAAGAATATAAAACAGAGCTGAGAAGGTTAAGCATAATTTTCCAGTGAACATAACTGGGCACGGAGCAGAAATTCCCTGTTATCTGTGACATGGTGCAGGGAGAAGGCCAATGTGAACGACACGTGCTACCTAAAGTAAACCAAGCGAAATGTCGAAGCCGACCGAGACAATGCTCTTGTTTCTTTTACTGGCTGCGGGAGTTACGCTTAACTATGCGTACGGCCGTACACCCTGACCTATAATAGTAGCTCACGCATCGTTGCACTGCCATTTGTGCCTCAATGAATCCGAGCAGGAACGCTGCAAAGCAGGCGCTAGTCAACTGGATGGCTTACTACCTGTCCATTTGTTTGCTGACGCTAACCAAATGGACAGTTGTCTGTACGTGAAAACCGCTCGTGACTGGTCGTTAGCCAACCGTGCTGCTGTGGTAATATAATTGTCAGACCAACGCAGCGGGGACAACAACAGTGAAATGCGAGCCTAATGTACTACGCAAATCAAGGGTATAACTTAGAAACACCGACAGGCTATGCGAAACGTAGAGCAATTCAGTTAACTATAGCTAATGGCACGTACCTCTGCGCGGAAATGCTACACACTTCCGCTGAGACGTGGTAACATAGCGTGCGAACGCCGCCGCCGCCAAACGAACGGCCTCGCCGTGCAAACGCACGCCACCGCCATACACGCCACGACCAGCGCCCGGAAATTATCGCGATCGAAGGAGCCTTTTGACAAAGCCCAATGGGGCATTGTTTGCGCAGCACGTCACCCCCAGCAGACGGCCCTCGTTCCCCCTCTGCACACACCCTCGCACATTTCTGTCCCGGAATATATCTTCAGTGCTCGAGAGGTTCTCGAGATGCCGGTGGCGTCACTCGGAAACCCGAAGAAAGGATGACGGCAGCCGTGGCCCGGCTCCGTAGATTATTTTAATCACTTGAGTGTAAGCTCATTAATTATCGGTCGCCCTCTCGTGGGCGGTGTTGGACACGCCGTTTGCCCCCACTGTGTCTAAAACTATGTTTCTCTTACCGTCGTTTGTCAGATCCCCGGGGTACGAATCCCTGCCAGAGAAAGTGATGGCAAACGCCACGGAACGCGATCGTACTTGCCGGGCCTTACTGCCAGTCGGACAACGGAGAAAACAATGGCGTCCCAACGAAATACGCAGATATTCTACAGCACAACAGGCTAAACAGAAGAACCTATCTTCCGCCACACCCCAGACTCACCAGAGAAGAGACGGCATTTTTTAGAAGATTACAAACAAATTTCTACGTACACTTCATGTTACTCCGCAGGATCACTGCCCACACAACGCCCATACACTTCCAAGTCCTGCGACGCTTCCCGCTCCTTACGCCACATGGATGGTGGGTGAGTGTGTGTGTGGGGTGAGGTGAGCGGGGGGGGGGGGGGGCGTTAACAACCCACTGCCAAAAGCACACGACAGCCGAGGAGCAGAGTAAGGCCCAGCTGTCCAGCTGAGGACCAGCTACCGCTAGTGGGCAGGAATCAAAGGGCCGCCAGGGCCCACGGCGCCATGGATAGAGCCGGTGGCCCACCTCGGGTACTGTGGGCACTGTGCTCGTAGTTCTGGGAAAAAGAAAACGACAGAGACAGAGTAGAGAGAAAGAGAGAAACATGATAGAAAAGACAGGTAAGGTAACGATGCTAAATGCCAGATAGGCTACTCTATACTTATGGAGGGTAGAAAGACTGAGGACAGAGTAAACAAATACTGGAAACAGAAGAAAATAATTTCCTCGCGCACATGTAGTGAGGCACCAAAAAACCTTAAATATATAAATCACCCTCGATGTCATTAATATATTAGAAATAAGCAAAAATACGTATGAACGTTTTTAAAGCTGTCTGGCCGATTTCGGTTAGGGACAGGGCCAAATGATTCTATATTTATTAAAGGGCGGTTGTTCGGCGTGTCAGGCATGGAGGAGAACGTTGTTCGCTGCACGAAAGTCGAGAAGACTATAGGAGAGATGGTGCCCAGTCCTCTTTCTGTACCACCAATGCTCACATCGCTGCTGTCAGTCATTCGACTGCCAATGAAGTATGCATTCATAAATTTCCCTTCAAGCCATAGGCAACATGCTTAATTAACGCCATCTGGTAAGAGAGGAACTGTAGGCGGCAATAGAGAAAACAGTGGGGATTGTTGATGACAACAGCCGAATTCCATTGGGCCCATATACCCTCGCCTGAAAGCATGTGCAACTTATACCAGCTGCATTCGCTTTGCGAAATGGTATAGCGACGCGGTTAGTACCTGTTTAAGTAGACCGAGTGGCTGGAGCTGCAGGGTCATTTCTTATGACAGTGCAATGATTTTTGCGACAAGATTTTAATGAATCGAAGGCGCTGTAGAGAGATTAGGCTTTGGAGAGATTAAGCCTCGATGTCGCAGGACATGGACAACTGTTGGTTTAAAAGTCCCTGGAGTAGCTGAACGCAGCGAAATGTTTGCACCACCAGCACCAAAGCTACTCGGCAAAGAAAACATTCATGCGTAAGTGGAGGTTGAGGTTGCAGAACAAACATCAGTGTGAATCAGTGGTTTGCAGTAATTTCGGAGTTAAATGCGTGTATCCGATCCAAGCCAACAGCGAAGGCGGCAAAAGTATGAAGAAGATTTTAGCCTTACCGCTGTCATGTCCTCCTCAGA
>NC_134569.1:86434434-86436934 GCF_050947875.1 Dermacentor variabilis
AAGATGCTTCATGGGGCCCAGGGCAATTGGCACATTTGAAGTCAATCATACAGCAAGCATCAGCGCTGTGCTGCTCAGAGAATGCTGGGCACACGGTTGAATTTTAGCATATACCGCTGACAAGGCCGATCTTGAAACAAATATGGCACATGAAGTGATTGCGGAACGAAAGATCGCACTGGATGACGAAAAAATCCAACTTTCACGTGTAACGGCAAGCTTACTCCCTTGAAAATTATGTCCGCACAACGTGATTCTCCTATGCGACGGATTTCCATAATAGTTACATCCGTCGTGGCGGTTTTAATCAAAATAGGCAGGTCCTTGTCGTTCATTGACTCATTGACATCATAAATTACTCCTGGGAAAGTATCGCTGTCCTGTGATATTACGTTGCGAACATTTATCGGGCCCAGCACTATATATGCGACGCACGTGCAGTGCTGCAAGACGCACCAGTGCAGCAGTAAAAGTGTAAAATAAAACACACTTCAAGCTAAAACACGATAGCTTGAACTAGGGGATAATGTCACATGGGTCTGGCACCTCCTCGTGCAAGTCCCGAACTGCCAGTCCGTTTCCCAACCTCAGGTTCCCGTACAGCAACTAGTGCATGTCAGTTGCTAGTGCACAGCGTCTGAATATGCAGCTGCAAGACGGAACGCTGCGTCGAAGAACCGCGCAACAAATGCATGATCGTGCAGGCATACATCCAAGAAAGCGAGGCCTTGCATGTACATGCTTTTCATTTTTCTTTTCTGTCCGTATACATTCGTTCACAAAAGTACGTAGCGTACATACCGGTCTGCATCGGGTGCGCTCTGCTTGTCGGTACGACCACGTGTTTTGTTCAACCAACAGCTGCGAAGCGCAGCTAGCGCACACTATCACTTTACCCACCACAAAGGAGGAATACGTGCCTTTGGTCTAAGCTCTGCTCTTCCTGCACTTTGTCTCTCTTTATCTGGTTGCCTGCTTGCACGAAAAAGGGGCCATGTACACGGCAAAGGCCTCGAGGAGGAATTCTGTCCTACGATGGCACGAGCCTCTGCACGCATTATGCATGCTGTAGCGAGTCGTTCTCTATCAGTGGCTGCCAAGGAAACGATGGCAGTCTGGAAGAAATTATATCAGGGCTGTGCATGTACCAGACGGGCTACAAGTCCGTATTTATCGCAACCGATAAAGCACGGTTGCCGCACGCTGAGTATAGTGACGTAACCCGTGGCTCTCTCTCCTCTCCTAATGTGAATTATTGAACACGCCTGGCACGCTGGGCTTATGGCACAATCTCTCCTTGAGTTTTCCCAACTTTTAGTCTGATACGCATGCGTTTTTGTAGTTGTTGTTGTTGCTGCTGCTGCTGTTGTTACTGTAGCTGTTGTACGTGCCGTCTTTATTCGTTTCTTTCTTCTTGGGAAGGTGGTTGAGTCACTTCGACTTCTCTTGATTCTCTCATATTGTGCGCTTAAGCGCCACGCACCGAGACCGTTATGCACCCACCGTCCTAAGCACTGCCACTTTATTCGGCGCTTAGATAAACAAGACCAAGTCGTTTGCTTCTACTCTTATAGAGAGGTTCATCGCCGTAACAGGTGGAACCTAACAGGCTTGTCTGAGCGTTAAAGCGCACCGTGCATCTACTTCACCTGGAAGAACGTGCGCCTTAGAGAATGCAGATAATAAACACGCTGATAACGCTATATCCTTATCTGAATGTCATATGGTGTTCGTTCTTTTGCGCTGTTCATGATTTCTTTTTGTCTTCTCTCTTCCTGGCTTTCCCACGCATAACGTAGCTTCGAAACTTGCACAACTTGCTCCAGTTACGATGATGCACCGCCTCCAGGCCTTTTAAGCTTGAAAATTACTTTCTCATAAAGGAGTCGAGTTGTGTCCGTGCTTCAGTAATCACGCGTTGCTCCAAGCAATATTTGCAGGATAAACATGCAAATATTGACCCTGTGACGTCAATATGCCAGTTATAGTCGATATCCTTGGCCCGTATTCGCAAGAAGCTCTTAGGTTACAACTGTTCGTAAGAGAAAGTTCCAGCCAATGCCCCGATCCTGCACATATAATTAGCGAAGGCGGCCAGCCTGTAGTAGAGGGCGCTTACGAACGAAAAGCATTTTGAATTCGGCCCCAGATCCACATCTGCTTTGCAAGGTTGGGCATACCTCGGCAACATTAATTCTGAGGTTCGATACGTTTCTTGCCAAATTCAGATTTGGTACTTACTACAACTAACCATTTCTAAAGCTCACTGTGCCATGGCGGCTCATTCGCAACCGAATAAAGTACACGCTGTTGCACGCCTGACCAAACGCTAGGTGACAAAAGTGCTTTGAAGCTCTTAAATTTATCCAGTCGCTGATTATTCGTCCTCGTCACCTTTGTCACCTTCTCATGTGGCAAAAAAGAAAAACAAATTGTTCTCCGTTACACTTTGCAAGGTCAGCCGAATGGCCGCAGTACGCAAGCGCCAATGTTGCTAGAG